>NW_027507040.1:0-208978 GCF_052324685.1 Brachyhypopomus gauderio | reverse complement strand
GAGGCTGTGATCTTGCTGAAGAGAGTTCATGTCTCTGGTGTGGTGTGCCCATGAGCTTTGGAGAAGTATCTTCTGTGTTGAGACATGGCTGCTTAGAGACATGGGCACGATTTTCAACACAGGTGGCTTTAAAAGTGTCATGAAAGGTGCCAATCATTGTGATTGTAAAAATATGCTTGTGACTCTTTAGCGCATGAGAATGGTCAGTGGTATTGGAAGCCAAACTCTAAAGATGTTGCTGGAGAAATATGCTGCCCTTGCCACCTGTAAATAACGTTACCAGAGTGAAGCACCTGTGTGGTTCTAGACAGCTCACATGGGTTGTGAAGCAGGCGACTCTGAAGGTCACACAGCAGGAATTTGAATTCTTTAAGACTCTAGATTGTGGAATGGAAAGCATAACGGAAGTAGCCTAGCTGCACTACGGAAGAATGATAAGAATAATGTATTGCAAAGACTAATCAGCTTAATAAATGATTAAACATGTGCATTTTGCTATATTGTGGTTTGCACTGGAGTAAAAGTTGGTAGACAAGTGCTTTCTTAAAAGGATGGCATACATCATTGTGGTGTGTGGAATATTGCAGCACACATGCTCTATATGCAGGAGCCTTTGCTGATATTCTACTTATGGACTACTCATGGGTTATGTATGGCTTTGTATGTAGACTTTATGGTCTCTTTGGATCAGGAACTTGTGAATGTTTGTCCTAGCCCAAACAGCTTGGTTTATGTGATGGAATTGCTTGAAAGATGTTGGAGGCTGTGATCTTGCTGAAGAGAGTTCATGTCTCTGGTGTGGTGTGCCCATGAGCTTTGGAGAAGTATCTTCTGTGTTGAGACATGGCTGCTTAGAGACATGGGCACGATTTTCAACACAGGTGGCTTTAAAAGTGTCATGAAAGGTGCCAATCATTGTGATTGTAAAAATATGCTTGTGACTCTTTAGCGCATGAGAATGGTCAGTGGTATTGGAAGCCAAACTCTAAAGATGTTGCTGGAGAAATATGCTGCCCTTGCCACCTGTAAATAACGTTACCAGAGTGAAGCACCTGTGTGGTTCTAGACAGCTCACATGGGTTGTGAAGCAGGCGACTCTGAAGGTCACACAGCAGGAATTTGAATTCTTTAAGACTCTAGATTGTGGAATGGAAAGCATAACGGAAGTAGCCTAGCTGCACTACGGAAGAATGATAAGAATAATGTGTTGCAAAGACTAATCAGCTTAATAAATGATTAAACATGTGCATTTTGCTATATTGTGGTTTGCACTGGAGTAAAAGTTGATAGACATATGGGTTCTTAAAAGAATAACAGACATAATTGAGGTTGGTGGAATATGGTAGCACACAGGGTAAACAAGTAGGAGCTTTTAATGATGTTGAATTTACCCATAAAACTCTTATATGAACAGGTGTTATGAGATGGCGACACACACATGGCGGGAGTGACAACGACTGTACAGTCACATAAACAGACACAAGGCAAGCTAAACTAAATGATACTAACAATTACACACGTATTTAATAATTGTACAACCTAACCATCATAAAACTATCTTTTAACTGAGCCGCGCTGGGGCCTCATGGGTAATTTGCCTCGGTCCAATGGGGCATTCCCCACTTACCCATGCGCCCCCGTGGCTGCGCTATTCATCTGTATTACGTTACGATAATGTACAATTATTTTAAATATGTCTGTAATTATGTGTGCTATTTAGTTTACCTTGCCCTGTGTCTGTTTATGTGACTGAAAAGTTTTATTTTGTAGATTAATAAAAGAATAATCAAAAGGAGGCCGTGCCCTTAGGCTATAGGCATTTTACCAAGGCAACGGGACAACAAATCAAGACAAAACAATTCGTTTTTCAAATTAAAGCGACACTCGTGCATTTTTGTTCATTTACAAATTAAATAGTGTTAACTTTCTAACCTCTAAAGTTTGTCATTTTGATAAAGTCTGTGCCTTTGTAATGAGTTTTGACATATACAAAACTGTTCTAAACAGGTATAGTGAGAATACATTTCACATTTTCTTCTTTTTATAGAATGACCAATGATAATTATTATCGTTTTTGAAGTATACGTGTCCTGAGGACTGTTGTAAGATGACTGGATATAATGTAATAAGAAATATAATTAGTGAACAGTATATGGACTATTCATGGGTTATTTATGGCTTTGTATGTAGACTTTATGGTCTCTTTGGATCAGGAACTTGTGAATGTTTGTCCTAGCCCAAACAGCTTGGTTTATGTGATGGAATTGCTTGAAAGATGTTGGAGGCTGTGATCTTGCTGAAGAGAGTTCATGTCTCTGGTGTGGTGTGCCCATGAGCTTTGGAGAAGTATCTTCTGTGTTGAGACATGGCTGCTTAGAGACATGGGCACGATTTTCAACACAGGTGGCTTTAAAAGTGTCATGAAAGGTGCCAATCATTGTGATTGTAAAAATATGCTTGTGACTCTTTAGCGCATGAGAATGGTCAGTGGTATTGGAAGCCAAACTCTAAAGATGTTGCTGGAGAAATATGCTGCCCTTGCCACCTGTAAATAACGTTACCAGAGTGAAGCACCTGTGTGGTTCTAGACAGCTCACATGGGTTGTGAAGCAGGCGACTCTGAAGGTCACACAGCAGGAATTTGAATTCTTTAAGACTCTAGATTGTGGAATGGAAAGCATAACGGAAGTAGCCTAGCTGCACTACGGAAGAATGATAAGAATAATGTATTGCAAAGACTAATCAGCTTAATAAATGATTAAACATGTGCATTTTGCTATATTTTGGTTTGCACTGGAGTAAAAGTTGGTAGACAAGTGCTTTCTTAAAAGGATGGCATACATCATTGTGGTGTGTGGAATATTGCAGCACACATGCTCTATATGCAGGAGCCTTTGCTGATATTCTACTTATGGACTACTCATGGGTTATGTATGGCTTTGTATGTAGACTTTATGGTCTCTTTGGATCAGGAACTTGTGAATGTTTGTCCTAGCCCAAACAGCTTGGTTTATGTGATGGAATTGCTTGAAAGATGTTGGAGGCTGTGATCTTGCTGAAGAGAGTTCATGTCTCTGGTGTGGTGTGCCCATGAGCTTTGGAGAAGTATCTTCTGTGTTGAGACATGGCTGCTTAGAGACATGGGCACGATTTTCAACACAGGTGGCTTTAAAAGTGTCATGAAAGGTGCCAATCATTGTGATTGTAAAAATATGCTTGTGACTCTTTAGCGCATGAGAATGGTCAGTGGTATTGGAAGCCAAACTCTAAAGATGTTGCTGGAGAAATATGCTGCCCTTGCCACCTGTAAATAACGTTACCAGAGTGAAGCACCTGTGTGGTTCTAGACAGCTCACATGGGTTGTGAAGCAGGCGACTCTGAAGGTCACACAGCAGGAATTTGAATTCTTTAAGACTCTAGATTGTGGAATGGAAAGCATAACGGAAGTAGCCTAGCTGCACTACGGAAGAATGATAAGAATAATGTATTGCAAAGACTAATCAGCTTAATAAATGATTAAACATGTGCATTTTGCTATATTGTGGTTTGCACTGGAGTAAAAGTTGGTAGACAAGTGCTTTCTTAAAAGGATGGCATACATCATTGTGGTGTGTGGAATATTGCAGCACACATGCTCTATATGCAGGAGCCTTTGCTGATATTCTACTTATGGACTACTCATGGGTTATGTATGGCTTTGTATGTAGACTTTATGGTCTCTTTGGATCAGGAACTTGTGAATGTTTGTCCTAGCCCAAACAGCTTGGTTTATGTGATGGAATTGCTTGAAAGATGTTGGAGGCTGTGATCTTGCTGAAGAGAGTTCATGTCTCTGGTGTGGTGTGCCCATGAGCTTTGGAGAAGTATCTTCTGTGTTGAGACATGGCTGCTTAGAGACATGGGCACGATTTTCAACACAGGTGGCTTTAAAAGTGTCATGAAAGGTGCCAATCATTGTGATTGTAAAAATATGCTTGTGACTCTTTAGCGCATGAGAATGGTCAGTGGTATTGGAAGCCAAACTCTAAAGATGTTGCTGGAGAAATATGCTGCCCTTGCCACCTGTAAATAACGTTACCAGAGTGAAGCACCTGTGTGGTTCTAGACAGCTCACATGGGTTGTGAAGCAGGCGACTCTGAAGGTCACACAGCAGGAATTTGAATTCTTTAAGACTCTAGATTGTGGAATGGAAAGCATAACGGAAGTAGCCTAGCTGCACTACGGAAGAATGATAAGAATAATGTATTGCAAAGACTAATCAGCTTAATAAATGATTAAACATGTGCATTTTGCTCTATTGTGGTTTGCACTGGAGTAAAAGTTGATAGAGATATGGGTTCTTAAAAGAATAACAGACATAATTGTGGTTGGTGGAATATGGTAGCACACAGGGTAAACAAGTAGGAGCTTTTAATGATGTTGAATTTACCCATAAAACTCTTATATGAACAGGTGTTATGAGATGGCGACACACACATGGCGGGAGTGACAACGACTGTACAGTCACATAAACAGACACAAGGCAAGCTAAACTAAATGATACTAACAATTACACACGTATTTAATAATTGTACAACCTAACCATCATAAAACTATCTTTTAACTGAGCCGCGCTGGGGCCTCATGGGTAATTTGCCTCGGTCCAATGGGGCATTCCCCACTTACCCATGCGCCCCCGTGGCTGCGCTATTCATCTGTATTACGTTACGATAATGTACAATTATTTTAAATATGTCTGTAATTATGTGTGCCATTTAGTTTACCTTGCCCTGTGTCTGTTTATGTGACTGAAAAGTTTTATTTTGTAGATTAATAAAAGAATAATCAAAAGGAGGCCGTGCCCTTAGGCTATAGGCATTTTACCAAGGCAACGGGACAACAAATCAAGTCAAAACAATTAGTTTTTCAAATTAAAGCGACACTCGTGCGTTTTTGTAAATCTACAAATTAAAAGTGAGACGGACTTGATTGTAGTCACTGGAAAACAGCTGCACACACGGTCGATATGTGAAAACTCCGCCTTTTATTTAAATTACACATAAAAGATATATAAGAACACGTCTAATGACATGGCGACACAAACATGGCGGGAGTGACAACGACTGTACAGTCACATAAACAGACACAAGGCAAGCTAAACTAAATGATACTAACAATTACACACGTATTTAATAATTGTACAACCTAACCATCATAAACCTATCTTTTAACTGAGCCGCGCTGGGGCCTCATGGGTAATTTGCCTCGGTCCAATGGGGCATTCCCCACTTACCCATGCGCCCCCGTGGCTGCGCTATTCATCTGTATTACGTTACGATAATGTACAATTATTTAAAATATGTCTGTAATTATGTGTGCTATTTAGTTTACCTTGCCCTGTGTCTGTTTATGTGACTGAAAAGTTTTATTTTGTAGATTAATAAAAGAATAATCAAAAGGAGGCCGTGCCCTTAGGCTATAGGCATTTTACCAAGGCAACGGGACAACAAATCAAGACAAAACAATTCGTTTTTCAAATTAAAGCGACACTCGTGCATTTTTGTTCATTTACAAATTAAATAGTGTTAACTTTCTAACCTCTAAAGTTTGTCATTTTGATAAAGTCTGTGCCTTTGTAATGAGTTTTGACATATACAAAACTGTTCTAAACAGGTATAGTGAGAATACATTTCACATTTTCTTCTTTTTATAGAATGACCAATGATAATTATTATCGTTTTTGAAGTATACGTGTCCTGAGGACTGTTGTAAGATGACTGGATATAATGTAATAAGAAATATAATTAGTGAACAGTATATGGACTATTCATGGGTTATTTATGGCTTTGTATGTAGACTTTATGGTCTCTTTGGATCAGGAACTTGTGAATGTTTGTCCTAGCCCAAACAGCTTGGTTTATGTGATGGAATTGCTTGAAAGATGTTGGAGGCTGTGATCTTGCTGAAGAGAGTTCATGTCTCTGGTGTGGTGTGCCCATGAGCTTTGGAGAAGTATCTTCTGTGTTGAGACATGGCTGCTTAGAGACATGGGCACGATTTTCAACACAGGTGGCTTTAAAAGTGTCATGAAAGGTGCCAATCATTGTGATTGTAAAAATATGCTTGTGACTCTTTAGCGCATGAGAATGGTCAGTGGTATTGGAAGCCAAACTCTAAAGATGTTGCTGGAGAAATATGCTGCCCTTGCCACCTGTAAATAACGTTACCAGAGTGAAGCACCTGTGTGGTTCTAGACAGCTCACATGGGTTGTGAAGCAGGCGACTCTGAAGGTCACACAGCAGGAATTTGAATTCTTTAAGACTCTAGATTGTGGAATGGAAAGCATAACGGAAGTAGCCTAGCTGCACTACGGAAGAATGATAAGAATAATGTATTGCAAAGACTAATCAGCTTAATAAATGATTAAACATGTGCATTTTGCTATATTGTGGTTTGCACTGGAGTAAAAGTTGGTAGACAAGTGCTTTCTTAAAAGGATGGCATACATCATTGTGGTGTGTGGAATATTGCAGCACACATGCTCTATATGCAGGAGCCTTTGCTGATATTCTACTTATGGACTACTCATGGGTTATGTATGGCTTTGTATGTAGACTTTATGGTCTCTTTGGATCAGGAACTTGTGAATGTTTGTCCTAGCCCAAACAGCTTGGTTTATGTGATGGAATTGCTTGAAAGATGTTGGAGGCTGTGATCTTGCTGAAGAGAGTTCATGTCTCTGGTGTGGTGTGCCCATGAGCTTTGGAGAAGTATCTTCTGTGTTGAGACATGGCTGCTTAGAGACATGGGCACGATTTTCAACACAGGTGGCTTTAAAAGTGTCATGAAAGGTGCCAATCATTGTGATTGTAAAAATATGCTTGTGACTCTTTAGCGCATGAGAATGGTCAGTGGTATTGGAAGCCAAACTCTAAAGATGTTGCTGGAGAAATATGCTGCCCTTGCCACCTGTAAATAACGTTACCAGAGTGAAGCACCTGTGTGGTTCTAGACAGCTCACATGGGTTGTGAAGCAGGCGACTCTGAAGGTCACACAGCAGGAATTTGAATTCTTTAAGACTCTAGATTGTGGAATGGAAAGCATAACGGAAGTAGCCTAGCTGCACTACGGAAGAATGATAAGAATAATGTGTTGCAAAGACTAATCAGCTTAATAAATGATTAAACATGTGCATTTTGCTATATTGTGGTTTGCACTGGAGTAAAAGTTGATAGACATATGGGTTCTTAAAAGAATAACAGACATAATTGAGGTTGGTGGAATATGGTAGCACACAGGGTAAACAAGTAGGAGCTTTTAATGATGTTGAATTTACCCATAAAACTCTTATATGAACAGGTGTTATGAGATGGCGACACACACATGGCGGGAGTGACAACGACTGTACAGTCACATAAACAGACACAAGGCAAGCTAAACTAAATGATACTAACAATTACACACGTATTTAATAATTGTACAACCTAACCATCATAAAACTATCTTTTAACTGAGCCGCGCTGGGGCCTCATGGGTAATTTGCCTCGGTCCAATGGGGCATTCCCCACTTACCCATGCGCCCCCGTGGCTGCGCTATTCATCTGTATTACGTTACGATAATGTACAATTATTTTAAATATGTCTGTAATTATGTGTGCCATTTAGTTTACCTTGCCCTGTGTCTGTTTATGTTACTGAAATGTTTTATTTTGTAGATTATTAAAAGAATAATCAAAAGGAGGCCGTGCCCTTAGGCTATAGGCATTTTACCAAGGCAACGGGACAACAAATCAAGTCAAAACAATTAGTTTTTCAAATTAAAGCGACACTCGTGCGTTTTTGTAAATCTACAAATTAAAAGTGAGACGGACTTGATTGTAGTCACTGGAAAACAGCTGCACACACGGTCGATATGTGAAAACTCCGCCTTTTATTTAAATTACACATAAAAGATATATAAGAACACGTCTAATGACATGGCGACACAAACATGGCGGGAGTGACAACGACTGTACAGTCACATAAACAGACACAAGGCAAGCTAAACTAAATGATACTAACAATTACACACGTATTTAATAATTGTACAACCTAACCATCATAAACCTATCTTTTAACTGAGCCGCGCTGGGGCCTCATGGGTAATTTGCCTCGGTCCAATGGGGCATTCCCCACTTACCCATGCGCCCCCGTGGCTGCGCTATTCATCTGTATTACGTTACGATAATGTACAATTATTTAAAATATGTCTGTAATTATGTGTGCTATTTAGTTTACCTTGCCCTGTGTCTGTTTATGTGACTGAAAAGTTTTATTTTGTAGATTAATAAAAGAATAATCAAAAGGAGGCCGTGCCCTTAGGCTATAGGCATTTTACCAAGGCAACGGGACAACAAATCAAGACAAAACAATTCGTTTTTCAAATTAAAGCGACACTCGTGCATTTTTGTTCATTTACAAATTAAATAGTGTTAACTTTCTAACCTCTAAAGTTTGTCATTTTGATAAAGTCTGTGCCTTTGTAATGAGTTTTGACATATACAAAACTGTTCTAAACAGGTATAGTGAGAATACATTTCACATTTTCTTCTTTTTATAGAATGACCAATGATAATTATTATCGTTTTTGAAGTATACGTGTCCTGAGGACTGTTGTAAGATGACTGGATATAATGTAATAAGAAATATAATTAGTGAACAGTATATGGACTATTCATGGGTTATTTATGGCTTTGTATGTAGACTTTATGGTCTCTTTGGATCAGGAACTTGTGAATGTTTGTCCTAGCCCAAACAGCTTGGTTTATGTGATGGAATTGCTTGAAAGATGTTGGAGGCTGTGATCTTGCTGAAGAGAGTTCATGTCTCTGGTGTGGTGTGCCCATGAGCTTTGGAGAAGTATCTTCTGTGTTGAGACATGGCTGCTTAGAGACATGGGCACGATTTTCAACACAGGTGGCTTTAAAAGTGTCATGAAAGGTGCCAATCATTGTGATTGTAAAAATATGCTTGTGACTCTTTAGCGCATGAGAATGGTCAGTGGTATTGGAAGCCAAACTCTAAAGATGTTGCTGGAGAAATATGCTGCCCTTGCCACCTGTAAATAACGTTACCAGAGTGAAGCACCTGTGTGGTTCTAGACAGCTCACATGGGTTGTGAAGCAGGCGACTCTGAAGGTCACACAGCAGGAATTTGAATTCTTTAAGACTCTAGATTGTGGAATGGAAAGCATAACGGAAGTAGCCTAGCTGCACTACGGAAGAATGATAAGAATAATGTATTGCAAAGACTAATCAGCTTAATAAATGATTAAACATGTGCATTTTGCTATATTGTGGTTTGCACTGGAGTAAAAGTTGGTAGACAAGTGCTTTCTTAAAAGGATGGCATACATCATTGTGGTGTGTGGAATATTGCAGCACACATGCTCTATATGCAGGAGCCTTTGCTGATATTCTACTTATGGACTACTCATGGGTTATGTATGGCTTTGTATGTAGACTTTATGGTCTCTTTGGATCAGGAACTTGTGAATGTTTGTCCTAGCCCAAACAGCTTGGTTTATGTGATGGAATTGCTTGAAAGATGTTGGAGGCTGTGATCTTGCTGAAGAGAGTTCATGTCTCTGGTGTGGTGTGCCCATGAGCTTTGGAGAAGTATCTTCTGTGTTGAGACATGGCTGCTTAGAGACATGGGCACGATTTTCAACACAGGTGGCTTTAAAAGTGTCATGAAAGGTGCCAATCATTGTGATTGTAAAAATATGCTTGTGACTCTTTAGCGCATGAGAATGGTCAGTGGTATTGGAAGCCAAACTCTAAAGATGTTGCTGGAGAAATATGCTGCCCTTGCCACCTGTAAATAACGTTACCAGAGTGAAGCACCTGTGTGGTTCTAGACAGCTCACATGGGTTGTGAAGCAGGCGACTCTGAAGGTCACACAGCAGGAATTTGAATTCTTTAAGACTCTAGATTGTGGAATGGAAAGCATAACGGAAGTAGCCTAGCTGCACTACGGAAGAATGATAAGAATAATGTGTTGCAAAGACTAATCAGCTTAATAAATGATTAAACATGTGCATTTTGCTATATTGTGGTTTGCACTGGAGTAAAAGTTGATAGACATATGGGTTCTTAAAAGAATAACAGACATAATTGAGGTTGGTGGAATATGGTAGCACACAGGGTAAACAAGTAGGAGCTTTTAATGATGTTGAATTTACCCATAAAACTCTTATATGAACAGGTGTTATGAGATGGCGACACACACATGGCGGGAGTGACAACGACTGTACAGTCACATAAACAGACACAAGGCAAGCTAAACTAAATGATACTAACAATTACACACGTATTTAATAATTGTACAACCTAACCATCATAAAACTATCTTTTAACTGAGCCGCGCTGGGGCCTCATGGGTAATTTGCCTCGGTCCAATGGGGCATTCCCCACTTACCCATGCGCCCCCGTGGCTGCGCTATTCATCTGTATTACGTTACGATAATGTACAATTATTTTAAATATGTCTGTAATTATGTGTGCCATTTAGTTTACCTTGCCCTGTGTCTGTTTATGTTACTGAAATGTTTTATTTTGTAGATTATTAAAAGAATAATCAAAAGGAGGCCGTGCCCTTAGGCTATAGGCATTTTACCAAGGCAACGGGACAACAAATCAAGTCAAAACAATTAGTTTTTCAAATTAAAGCGACACTCGTGCGTTTTTGTAAATCTACAAATTAAAAGTGAGACGGACTTGATTGTAGTCACTGGAAAACAGCTGCACACACGGTCGATATGTGAAAACTCCGCCTTTTATTTAAATTACACATAAAAGATATATAAGAACACGTCTAATGACATGGCGACACAAACATGGCGGGAGTGACAACGACTGTACAGTCACATAAACAGACACAAGGCAAGCTAAACTAAATGATACTAACAATTACACACGTATTTAATAATTGTACAACCTAACCATCATAAAACTATCTTTTAACTGAGCCGCGCTGGGGCCTCATGGGTAATTTGCCTCGGTCCAATGGGGCATTCCCCACTTACCCATGCGCCCCCGTGGCTGCGCTATTCATCTGTATTACGTTACGATAATGTACAATTATTTTAAATATGTCTGTAATTATGTGTGCCATTTAGTTTACCTTGCCCTGTGTCTGTTTATGTGACTGAAAAGTTTTATTTTGTAGATTAATAAAAGAATAATCAAAAGGAGGCCGTGCCCTTAGGCTATAGGCATTTTACCAAGGCAACGGGACAACAAATCAAGTCAAAACAATTAGTTTTTCAAATTAAAGCGACACTCGTGCGTTTTTGTAAATCTACAAATTAAAAGTGAGACGGACTTGATTGTAGTCACTGGAAAACAGCTGCACACACGGTCGATATGTGAAAACTCCGCCTTTTATTTAAATTACACATAAAAGATATATAAGAACACGTCTAATGACATGGCGACACAAACATGGTGGGAGTGACAACGACTGTACAGTCACATAAACAGACACAAGTCAAGCTAAACTAAATGATACTAACAATTACACACGTATTTAATAATTGTACAACCTAACCATCATAAACCTATCTTTTAACTGAGCCGCGCTGGGGCCTCATGGGTAATTTGCCTCGGTCCAATGGGGCATTCCCCACTTACCCATGCGCCCCCGTGGCTGCGCTATTCATCTGTATTACGTTACGATAATGTACAATTATTTTAAATATGTCTGTAATTATGTGTGCTATTTAGTTTACCTTGCCCTGTGTCTGTTTATGTGACTGAAAAGTTTTATTTTGTAGATTAATAAAAGAATAATCAAAAGGAGGCCGTGCCCTTAGGCTATAGGCATTTTACCAAGGCAACGGGACAACAAATCAAGACAAAACAATTCGTTTTTCAAATTAAAGCGACACTCGTGCATTTTTGTTCATTTACAAATTAAATAGTGTTAACTTTCTAACCTCTAAAGTTTGTCATTTTGATAAAGTCTGTGCCTTTGTAATGAGTTTTGACATATACAAAACTGTTCTAAACAGGTATAGTGAGAATACATTTCACATTTTCTTCTTTTTATAGAATGACCAATGATAATTATTATCGTTTTTGAAGTATACGTGTCCTGAGGACTGTTGTAAGATGACTGGATATAATGTAATAAGAAATATAATTAGTGAACAGTATATGGACTATTCATGGGTTATTTATGGCTTTGTATGTAGACTTTATGGTCTCTTTGGATCAGGAACTTGTGAATGTTTGTCCTAGCCCAAACAGCTTGGTTTATGTGATGGAATTGCTTGAAAGATGTTGGAGGCTGTGATCTTGCTGAAGAGAGTTCATGTCTCTGGTGTGGTGTGCCCATGAGCTTTGGAGAAGTATCTTCTGTGTTGAGACATGGCTGCTTAGAGACATGGGCACGATTTTCAACACAGGTGGCTTTAAAAGTGTCATGAAAGGTGCCAATCATTGTGATTGTAAAAATATGCTTGTGACTCTTTAGCGCATGAGAATGGTCAGTGGTATTGGAAGCCAAACTCTAAAGATGTTGCTGGAGAAATATGCTGCCCTTGCCACCTGTAAATAACGTTACCAGAGTGAAGCACCTGTGTGGTTCTAGACAGCTCACATGGGTTGTGAAGCAGGCGACTCTGAAGGTCACACAGCAGGAATTTGAATTCTTTAAGACTCTAGATTGTGGAATGGAAAGCATAACGGAAGTAGCCTAGCTGCACTACGGAAGAATGATAAGAATAATGTATTGCAAAGACTAATCAGCTTAATAAATGATTAAACATGTGCATTTTGCTATATTGTGGTTTGCACTGGAGTAAAAGTTGGTAGACAAGTGCTTTCTTAAAAGGATGGCATACATCATTGTGGTGTGTGGAATATTGCAGCACACATGCTCTATATGCAGGAGCCTTTGCTGATATTCTACTTATGGACTACTCATGGGTTATGTATGGCTTTGTATGTAGACTTTATGGTCTCTTTGGATCAGGAACTTGTGAATGTTTGTCCTAGCCCAAACAGCTTGGTTTATGTGATGGAATTGCTTGAAAGATGTTGGAGGCTGTGATCTTGCTGAAGAGAGTTCATGTCTCTGGTGTGGTGTGCCCATGAGCTTTGGAGAAGTATCTTCTGTGTTGAGACATGGCTGCTTAGAGACATGGGCACGATTTTCAACACAGGTGGCTTTAAAAGTGTCATGAAAGGTGCCAATCATTGTGATTGTAAAAATATGCTTGTGACTCTTTAGCGCATGAGAATGGTCAGTGGTATTGGAAGCCAAACTCTAAAGATGTTGCTGGAGAAATATGCTGCCCTTGCCACCTGTAAATAACGTTACCAGAGTGAAGCACCTGTGTGGTTCTAGACAGCTCACATGGGTTGTGAAGCAGGCGACTCTGAAGGTCACACAGCAGGAATTTGAATTCTTTAAGACTCTAGATTGTGGAATGGAAAGCATAACGGAAGTAGCCTAGCTGCACTACGGAAGAATGATAAGAATAATGTGTTGCAAAGACTAATCAGCTTAATAAATGATTAAACATGTGCATTTTGCTATATTGTGGTTTGCACTGGAGTAAAAGTTGATAGACATATGGGTTCTTAAAAGAATAACAGACATAATTGAGGTTGGTGGAATATGGTAGCACACAGGGTAAACAAGTAGGAGCTTTTAATGATGTTGAATTTACCCATAAAACTCTTATATGAACAGGTGTTATGAGATGGCGACACACACATGGCGGGAGTGACAACGACTGTACAGTCACATAAACAGACACAAGGCAAGCTAAACTAAATGATACTAACAATTACACACGTATTTAATAATTGTACAACCTAACCATCATAAAACTATCTTTTAACTGAGCCGCGCTGGGGCCTCATGGGTAATTTGCCTCGGTCCAATGGGGCATTCCCCACTTACCCATGCGCCCCCGTGGCTGCGCTATTCATCTGTATTACGTTACGATAATGTACAATTATTTTAAATATGTCTGTAATTATGTGTGCCATTTAGTTTACCTTGCCCTGTGTCTGTTTATGTTACTGAAATGTTTTATTTTGTAGATTATTAAAAGAATAATCAAAAGGAGGCCGTGCCCTTAGGCTATAGGCATTTTACCAAGGCAACGGGACAACAAATCAAGTCAAAACAATTAGTTTTTCAAATTAAAGCGACACTCGTGCGTTTTTGTAAATCTACAAATTAAAAGTGAGACGGACTTGATTGTAGTCACTGGAAAACAGCTGCACACACGGTCGATATGTGAAAACTCCGCCTTTTATTTAAATTACACATAAAAGATATATAAGAACACGTCTAATGACATGGCGACACAAACATGGCGGGAGTGACAACGACTGTACAGTCACATAAACAGACACAAGGCAAGCTAAACTAAATGATACTAACAATTACACACGTATTTAATAATTGTACAACCTAACCATCATAAACCTATCTTTTAACTGAGCCGCGCTGGGGCCTCATGGGTAATTTGCCTCGGTCCAATGGGGCATTCCCCACTTACCCATGCGCCCCCGTGGCTGCGCTATTCATCTGTATTACGTTACGATAATGTACAATTATTTTAAATATGTCTGTAATTATGTGTGCTATTTAGTTTACCTTGCCCTGTGTCTGTTTATGTGACTGAAAAGTTTTATTTTGTAGATTAATAAAAGAATAATCAAAAGGAGGCCGTGCCCTTAGGCTATAGGCATTTTACCAAGGCAACGGGACAACAAATCAAGACAAAACAATTCGTTTTTCAAATTAAAGCGACACTCGTGCATTTTTGTTCATTTACAAATTAAATAGTGTTAACTTTCTAACCTCTAAAGTTTGTCATTTTGATAAAGTCTGTGCCTTTGTAATGAGTTTTGACATATACAAAACTGTTCTAAACAGGTATAGTGAGAATACATTTCACATTTTCTTCTTTTTATAGAATGACCAATGATAATTATTATCGTTTTTGAAGTATACGTGTCCTGAGGACTGTTGTAAGATGACTGGATATAATGTAATAAGAAATATAATTAGTGAACAGTATATGGACTATTCATGGGTTATTTATGGCTTTGTATGTAGACTTTATGGTCTCTTTGGATCAGGAACTTGTGAATGTTTGTCCTAGCCCAAACAGCTTGGTTTATGTGATGGAATTGCTTGAAAGATGTTGGAGGCTGTGATCTTGCTGAAGAGAGTTCATGTCTCTGGTGTGGTGTGCCCATGAGCTTTGGAGAAGTATCTTCTGTGTTGAGACATGGCTGCTTAGAGACATGGGCACGATTTTCAACACAGGTGGCTTTAAAAGTGTCATGAAAGGTGCCAATCATTGTGATTGTAAAAATATGCTTGTGACTCTTTAGCGCATGAGAATGGTCAGTGGTATTGGAAGCCAAACTCTAAAGATGTTGCTGGAGAAATATGCTGCCCTTGCCACCTGTAAATAACGTTACCAGAGTGAAGCACCTGTGTGGTTCTAGACAGCTCACATGGGTTGTGAAGCAGGCGACTCTGAAGGTCACACAGCAGGAATTTGAATTCTTTAAGACTCTAGATTGTGGAATGGAAAGCATAACGGAAGTAGCCTAGCTGCACTACGGAAGAATGATAAGAATAATGTATTGCAAAGACTAATCAGCTTAATAAATGATTAAACATGTGCATTTTGCTATATTGTGGTTTGCACTGGAGTAAAAGTTGGTAGACAAGTGCTTTCTTAAAAGGATGGCATACATCATTGTGGTGTGTGGAATATTGCAGCACACATGCTCTATATGCAGGAGCCTTTGCTGATATTCTACTTATGGACTACTCATGGGTTATGTATGGCTTTGTATGTAGACTTTATGGTCTCTTTGGATCAGGAACTTGTGAATGTTTGTCCTAGCCCAAACAGCTTGGTTTATGTGATGGAATTGCTTGAAAGATGTTGGAGGCTGTGATCTTGCTGAAGAGAGTTCATGTCTCTGGTGTGGTGTGCCCATGAGCTTTGGAGAAGTATCTTCTGTGTTGAGACATGGCTGCTTAGAGACATGGGCACGATTTTCAACACAGGTGGCTTTAAAAGTGTCATGAAAGGTGCCAATCATTGTGATTGTAAAAATATGCTTGTGACTCTTTAGCGCATGAGAATGGTCAGTGGTATTGGAAGCCAAACTCTAAAGATGTTGCTGGAGAAATATGCTGCCCTTGCCACCTGTAAATAACGTTACCAGAGTGAAGCACCTGTGTGGTTCTAGACAGCTCACATGGGTTGTGAAGCAGGCGACTCTGAAGGTCACACAGCAGGAATTTGAATTCTTTAAGACTCTAGATTGTGGAATGGAAAGCATAACGGAAGTAGCCTAGCTGCACTACGGAAGAATGATAAGAATAATGTATTGCAAAGACTAATCAGCTTAATAAATGATTAAACATGTGCATTTTGCTATATTGTGGTTTGCACTGGAGTAAAAGTTGGTAGACAAGTGCTTTCTTAAAAGGATGGCATACATCATTGTGGTGTGTGGAATATTGCAGCACACATGCTCTATATGCAGGAGCCTTTGCTGATATTCTACTTATGGACTACTCATGGGTTATGTATGGCTTTGTATGTAGACTTTATGGTCTCTTTGGATCAGGAACTTGTGAATGTTTGTCCTAGCCCAAACAGCTTGGTTTATGTGATGGAATTGCTTGAAAGATGTTGGAGGCTGTGATCTTGCTGAAGAGAGTTCATGTCTCTGGTGTGGTGTGCCCATGAGCTTTGGAGAAGTATCTTCTGTGTTGAGACATGGCTGCTTAGAGACATGGGCACGATTTTCAACACAGGTGGCTTTAAAAGTGTCATGAAAGGTGCCAATCATTGTGATTGTAAAAATATGCTTGTGACTCTTTAGCGCATGAGAATGGTCAGTGGTATTGGAAGCCAAACTCTAAAGATGTTGCTGGAGAAATATGCTGCCCTTGCCACCTGTAAATAACGTTACCAGAGTGAAGCACCTGTGTGGTTCTAGACAGCTCACATGGGTTGTGAAGCAGGCGACTCTGAAGGTCACACAGCAGGAATTTGAATTCTTTAAGACTCTAGATTGTGGAATGGAAAGCATAACGGAAGTAGCCTAGCTGCACTACGGAAGAATGATAAGAATAATGTGTTGCAAAGACTAATCAGCTTAATAAATGATTAAACATGTGCATTTTGCTATATTGTGGTTTGCACTGGAGTAAAAGTTGATAGACATATGGGTTCTTAAAAGAATAACAGACATAATTGAGGTTGGTGGAATATGGTAGCACACAGGGTAAACAAGTAGGAGCTTTTAATGATGTTGAATTTACCCATAAAACTCTTATATGAACAGGTGTTATGAGATGGCGACACACACATGGCGGGAGTGACAACGACTGTACAGTCACATAAACAGACACAAGGCAAGCTAAACTAAATGATACTAACAATTACACACGTATTTAATAATTGTACAACCTAACCATCATAAAACTATCTTTTAACTGAGCCGCGCTGGGGCCTCATGGGTAATTTGCCTCGGTCCAATGGGGCATTCCCCACTTACCCATGCGCCCCCGTGGCTGCGCTATTCATCTGTATTACGTTACGATAATGTACAATTATTTTAAATATGTCTGTAATTATGTGTGCCATTTAGTTTACCTTGCCCTGTGTCTGTTTATGTTACTGAAATGTTTTATTTTGTAGATTATTAAAAGAATAATCAAAAGGAGGCCGTGCCCTTAGGCTATAGGCATTTTACCAAGGCAACGGGACAACAAATCAAGTCAAAACAATTAGTTTTTCAAATTAAAGCGACACTCGTGCGTTTTTGTAAATCTACAAATTAAAAGTGAGACGGACTTGATTGTAGTCACTGGAAAACAGCTGCACACACGGTCGATATGTGAAAACTCCGCCTTTTATTTAAATTACACATAAAAGATATATAAGAACACGTCTAATGACATGGCGACACAAACATGGCGGGAGTGACAACGACTGTACAGTCACATAAACAGACACAAGGCAAGCTAAACTAAATGATACTAACAATTACACACGTATTTAATAATTGTACAACCTAACCATCATAAAACTATCTTTTAACTGAGCCGCGCTGGGGCCTCATGGGTAATTTGCCTCGGTCCAATGGGGCATTCCCCACTTACCCATGCGCCCCCGTGGCTGCGCTATTCATCTGTATTACGTTACGATAATGTACAATTATTTTAAATATGTCTGTAATTATGTGTGCCATTTAGTTTACCTTGCCCTGTGTCTGTTTATGTGACTGAAAAGTTTTATTTTGTAGATTAATAAAAGAATAATCAAAAGGAGGCCGTGCCCTTAGGCTATAGGCATTTTACCAAGGCAACGGGACAACAAATCAAGTCAAAACAATTAGTTTTTCAAATTAAAGCGACACTCGTGCGTTTTTGTAAATCTACAAATTAAAAGTGAGACGGACTTGATTGTAGTCACTGGAAAACAGCTGCACACACGGTCGATATGTGAAAACTCCGCCTTTTATTTAAATTACACATAAAAGATATATAAGAACACGTCTAATGACATGGCGACACAAACATGGTGGGAGTGACAACGACTGTACAGTCACATAAACAGACACAAGTCAAGCTAAACTAAATGATACTAACAATTACACACGTATTTAATAATTGTACAACCTAACCATCATAAACCTATCTTTTAACTGAGCCGCGCTGGGGCCTCATGGGTAATTTGCCTCGGTCCAATGGGGCATTCCCCACTTACCCATGCGCCCCCGTGGCTGCGCTATTCATCTGTATTACGTTACGATAATGTACAATTATTTTAAATATGTCTGTAATTATGTGTGCTATTTAGTTTACCTTGCCCTGTGTCTGTTTATGTGACTGAAAAGTTTTATTTTGTAGATTAATAAAAGAATAATCAAAAGGAGGCCGTGCCCTTAGGCTATAGGCATTTTACCAAGGCAACGGGACAACAAATCAAGACAAAACAATTCGTTTTTCAAATTAAAGCGACACTCGTGCATTTTTGTTCATTTACAAATTAAATAGTGTTAACTTTCTAACCTCTAAAGTTTGTCATTTTGATAAAGTCTGTGCCTTTGTAATGAGTTTTGACATATACAAAACTGTTCTAAACAGGTATAGTGAGAATACATTTCACATTTTCTTCTTTTTATAGAATGACCAATGATAATTATTATCGTTTTTGAAGTATACGTGTCCTGAGGACTGTTGTAAGATGACTGGATATAATGTAATAAGAAATATAATTAGTGAACAGTATATGGACTATTCATGGGTTATTTATGGCTTTGTATGTAGACTTTATGGTCTCTTTGGATCAGGAACTTGTGAATGTTTGTCCTAGCCCAAACAGCTTGGTTTATGTGATGGAATTGCTTGAAAGATGTTGGAGGCTGTGATCTTGCTGAAGAGAGTTCATGTCTCTGGTGTGGTGTGCCCATGAGCTTTGGAGAAGTATCTTCTGTGTTGAGACATGGCTGCTTAGAGACATGGGCACGATTTTCAACACAGGTGGCTTTAAAAGTGTCATGAAAGGTGCCAATCATTGTGATTGTAAAAATATGCTTGTGACTCTTTAGCGCATGAGAATGGTCAGTGGTATTGGAAGCCAAACTCTAAAGATGTTGCTGGAGAAATATGCTGCCCTTGCCACCTGTAAATAACGTTACCAGAGTGAAGCACCTGTGTGGTTCTAGACAGCTCACATGGGTTGTGAAGCAGGCGACTCTGAAGGTCACACAGCAGGAATTTGAATTCTTTAAGACTCTAGATTGTGGAATGGAAAGCATAACGGAAGTAGCCTAGCTGCACTACGGAAGAATGATAAGAATAATGTATTGCAAAGACTAATCAGCTTAATAAATGATTAAACATGTGCATTTTGCTATATTGTGGTTTGCACTGGAGTAAAAGTTGGTAGACAAGTGCTTTCTTAAAAGGATGGCATACATCATTGTGGTGTGTGGAATATTGCAGCACACATGCTCTATATGCAGGAGCCTTTGCTGATATTCTACTTATGGACTACTCATGGGTTATGTATGGCTTTGTATGTAGACTTTATGGTCTCTTTGGATCAGGAACTTGTGAATGTTTGTCCTAGCCCAAACAGCTTGGTTTATGTGATGGAATTGCTTGAAAGATGTTGGAGGCTGTGATCTTGCTGAAGAGAGTTCATGTCTCTGGTGTGGTGTGCCCATGAGCTTTGGAGAAGTATCTTCTGTGTTGAGACATGGCTGCTTAGAGACATGGGCACGATTTTCAACACAGGTGGCTTTAAAAGTGTCATGAAAGGTGCCAATCATTGTGATTGTAAAAATATGCTTGTGACTCTTTAGCGCATGAGAATGGTCAGTGGTATTGGAAGCCAAACTCTAAAGATGTTGCTGGAGAAATATGCTGCCCTTGCCACCTGTAAATAACGTTACCAGAGTGAAGCACCTGTGTGGTTCTAGACAGCTCACATGGGTTGTGAAGCAGGCGACTCTGAAGGTCACACAGCAGGAATTTGAATTCTTTAAGACTCTAGATTGTGGAATGGAAAGCATAACGGAAGTAGCCTAGCTGCACTACGGAAGAATGATAAGAATAATGTATTGCAAAGACTAATCAGCTTAATAAATGATTAAACATGTGCATTTTGCTATATTGTGGTTTGCACTGGAGTAAAAGTTGGTAGACAAGTGCTTTCTTAAAAGGATGGCATACATCATTGTGGTGTGTGGAATATTGCAGCACACATGCTCTATATGCAGGAGCCTTTGCTGATATTCTACTTATGGACTACTCATGGGTTATGTATGGCTTTGTATGTAGACTTTATGGTCTCTTTGGATCAGGAACTTGTGAATGTTTGTCCTAGCCCAAACAGCTTGGTTTATGTGATGGAATTGCTTGAAAGATGTTGGAGGCTGTGATCTTGCTGAAGAGAGTTCATGTCTCTGGTGTGGTGTGCCCATGAGCTTTGGAGAAGTATCTTCTGTGTTGAGACATGGCTGCTTAGAGACATGGGCACGATTTTCAACACAGGTGGCTTTAAAAGTGTCATGAAAGGTGCCAATCATTGTGATTGTAAAAATATGCTTGTGACTCTTTAGCGCATGAGAATGGTCAGTGGTATTGGAAGCCAAACTCTAAAGATGTTGCTGGAGAAATATGCTGCCCTTGCCACCTGTAAATAACGTTACCAGAGTGAAGCACCTGTGTGGTTCTAGACAGCTCACATGGGTTGTGAAGCAGGCGACTCTGAAGGTCACACAGCAGGAATTTGAATTCTTTAAGACTCTAGATTGTGGAATGGAAAGCATAACGGAAGTAGCCTAGCTGCACTACGGAAGAATGATAAGAATAATGTGTTGCAAAGACTAATCAGCTTAATAAATGATTAAACATGTGCATTTTGCTATATTGTGGTTTGCACTGGAGTAAAAGTTGATAGACATATGGGTTCTTAAAAGAATAACAGACATAATTGAGGTTGGTGGAATATGGTAGCACACAGGGTAAACAAGTAGGAGCTTTTAATGATGTTGAATTTACCCATAAAACTCTTATATGAACAGGTGTTATGAGATGGCGACACACACATGGCGGGAGTGACAACGACTGTACAGTCACATAAACAGACACAAGGCAAGCTAAACTAAATGATACTAACAATTACACACGTATTTAATAATTGTACAACCTAACCATCATAAAACTATCTTTTAACTGAGCCGCGCTGGGGCCTCATGGGTAATTTGCCTCGGTCCAATGGGGCATTCCCCACTTACCCATGCGCCCCCGTGGCTGCGCTATTCATCTGTATTACGTTACGATAATGTACAATTATTTTAAATATGTCTGTAATTATGTGTGCCATTTAGTTTACCTTGCCCTGTGTCTGTTTATGTTACTGAAATGTTTTATTTTGTAGATTATTAAAAGAATAATCAAAAGGAGGCCGTGCCCTTAGGCTATAGGCATTTTACCAAGGCAACGGGACAACAAATCAAGTCAAAACAATTAGTTTTTCAAATTAAAGCGACACTCGTGCGTTTTTGTAAATCTACAAATTAAAAGTGAGACGGACTTGATTGTAGTCACTGGAAAACAGCTGCACACACGGTCGATATGTGAAAACTCCGCCTTTTATTTAAATTACACATAAAAGATATATAAGAACACGTCTAATGACATGGCGACACAAACATGGCGGGAGTGACAACGACTGTACAGTCACATAAACAGACACAAGGCAAGCTAAACTAAATGATACTAACAATTACACACGTATTTAATAATTGTACAACCTAACCATCATAAAACTATCTTTTAACTGAGCCGCGCTGGGGCCTCATGGGTAATTTGCCTCGGTCCAATGGGGCATTCCCCACTTACCCATGCGCCCCCGTGGCTGCGCTATTCATCTGTATTACGTTACGATAATGTACAATTATTTTAAATATGTCTGTAATTATGTGTGCCATTTAGTTTACCTTGCCCTGTGTCTGTTTATGTGACTGAAAAGTTTTATTTTGTAGATTAATAAAAGAATAATCAAAAGGAGGCCGTGCCCTTAGGCTATAGGCATTTTACCAAGGCAACGGGACAACAAATCAAGTCAAAACAATTAGTTTTTCAAATTAAAGCGACACTCGTGCGTTTTTGTAAATCTACAAATTAAAAGTGAGACGGACTTGATTGTAGTCACTGGAAAACAGCTGCACACACGGTCGATATGTGAAAACTCCGCCTTTTATTTAAATTACACATAAAAGATATATAAGAACACGTCTAATGACATGGCGACACAAACATGGCGGGAGTGACAACGACTGTACAGTCACATAAACAGACACAAGGCAAGCTAAACTAAATGATACTAACAATTACACACGTATTTAATAATTGTACAACCTAACCATCATAAACCTATCTTTTAACTGAGCCGCGCTGGGGCCTCATGGGTAATTTGCCTCGGTCCAATGGGGCATTCCCCACTTACCCATGCGCCCCCGTGGCTGCGCTATTCATCTGTATTACGTTACGATAATGTACAATTATTTTAAATATGTCTGTAATTATGTGTGCTATTTAGTTTACCTTGCCCTGTGTCTGTTTATGTGACTGAAAAGTTTTATTTTGTAGATTAATAAAAGAATAATCAAAAGGAGGCCGTGCCCTTAGGCTATAGGCATTTTACCAAGGCAACGGGACAACAAATCAAGACAAAACAATTCGTTTTTCAAATTAAAGCGACACTCGTGCATTTTTGTTCATTTACAAATTAAATAGTGTTAACTTTCTAACCTCTAAAGTTTGTCATTTTGATAAAGTCTGTGCCTTTGTAATGAGTTTTGACATATACAAAACTGTTCTAAACAGGTATAGTGAGAATACATTTCACATTTTCTTCTTTTTATAGAATGACCAATGATAATTATTATCGTTTTTGAAGTATACGTGTCCTGAGGACTGTTGTAAGATGACTGGATATAATGTAATAAGAAATATAATTAGTGAACAGTATATGGACTATTCATGGGTTATTTATGGCTTTGTATGTAGACTTTATGGTCTCTTTGGATCAGGAACTTGTGAATGTTTGTCCTAGCCCAAACAGCTTGGTTTATGTGATGGAATTGCTTGAAAGATGTTGGAGGCTGTGATCTTGCTGAAGAGAGTTCATGTCTCTGGTGTGGTGTGCCCATGAGCTTTGGAGAAGTATCTTCTGTGTTGAGACATGGCTGCTTAGAGACATGGGCACGATTTTCAACACAGGTGGCTTTAAAAGTGTCATGAAAGGTGCCAATCATTGTGATTGTAAAAATATGCTTGTGACTCTTTAGCGCATGAGAATGGTCAGTGGTATTGGAAGCCAAACTCTAAAGATGTTGCTGGAGAAATATGCTGCCCTTGCCACCTGTAAATAACGTTACCAGAGTGAAGCACCTGTGTGGTTCTAGACAGCTCACATGGGTTGTGAAGCAGGCGACTCTGAAGGTCACACAGCAGGAATTTGAATTCTTTAAGACTCTAGATTGTGGAATGGAAAGCATAACGGAAGTAGCCTAGCTGCACTACGGAAGAATGATAAGAATAATGTATTGCAAAGACTAATCAGCTTAATAAATGATTAAACATGTGCATTTTGCTATATTGTGGTTTGCACTGGAGTAAAAGTTGGTAGACAAGTGCTTTCTTAAAAGGATGGCATACATCATTGTGGTGTGTGGAATATTGCAGCACACATGCTCTATATGCAGGAGCCTTTGCTGATATTCTACTTATGGACTACTCATGGGTTATGTATGGCTTTGTATGTAGACTTTATGGTCTCTTTGGATCAGGAACTTGTGAATGTTTGTCCTAGCCCAAACAGCTTGGTTTATGTGATGGAATTGCTTGAAAGATGTTGGAGGCTGTGATCTTGCTGAAGAGAGTTCATGTCTCTGGTGTGGTGTGCCCATGAGCTTTGGAGAAGTATCTTCTGTGTTGAGACATGGCTGCTTAGAGACATGGGCACGATTTTCAACACAGGTGGCTTTAAAAGTGTCATGAAAGGTGCCAATCATTGTGATTGTAAAAATATGCTTGTGACTCTTTAGCGCATGAGAATGGTCAGTGGTATTGGAAGCCAAACTCTAAAGATGTTGCTGGAGAAATATGCTGCCCTTGCCACCTGTAAATAACGTTACCAGAGTGAAGCACCTGTGTGGTTCTAGACAGCTCACATGGGTTGTGAAGCAGGCGACTCTGAAGGTCACACAGCAGGAATTTGAATTCTTTAAGACTCTAGATTGTGGAATGGAAAGCATAACGGAAGTAGCCTAGCTGCACTACGGAAGAATGATAAGAATAATGTATTGCAAAGACTAATCAGCTTAATAAATGATTAAACATGTGCATTTTGCTATATTGTGGTTTGCACTGGAGTAAAAGTTGGTAGACAAGTGCTTTCTTAAAAGGATGGCATACATCATTGTGGTGTGTGGAATATTGCAGCACACATGCTCTATATGCAGGAGCCTTTGCTGATATTCTACTTATGGACTACTCATGGGTTATGTATGGCTTTGTATGTAGACTTTATGGTCTCTTTGGATCAGGAACTTGTGAATGTTTGTCCTAGCCCAAACAGCTTGGTTTATGTGATGGAATTGCTTGAAAGATGTTGGAGGCTGTGATCTTGCTGAAGAGAGTTCATGTCTCTGGTGTGGTGTGCCCATGAGCTTTGGAGAAGTATCTTCTGTGTTGAGACATGGCTGCTTAGAGACATGGGCACGATTTTCAACACAGGTGGCTTTAAAAGTGTCATGAAAGGTGCCAATCATTGTGATTGTAAAAATATGCTTGTGACTCTTTAGCGCATGAGAATGGTCAGTGGTATTGGAAGCCAAACTCTAAAGATGTTGCTGGAGAAATATGCTGCCCTTGCCACCTGTAAATAACGTTACCAGAGTGAAGCACCTGTGTGGTTCTAGACAGCTCACATGGGTTGTGAAGCAGGCGACTCTGAAGGTCACACAGCAGGAATTTGAATTCTTTAAGACTCTAGATTGTGGAATGGAAAGCATAACGGAAGTAGCCTAGCTGCACTACGGAAGAATGATAAGAATAATGTGTTGCAAAGACTAATCAGCTTAATAAATGATTAAACATGTGCATTTTGCTATATTGTGGTTTGCACTGGAGTAAAAGTTGATAGACATATGGGTTCTTAAAAGAATAACAGACATAATTGAGGTTGGTGGAATATGGTAGCACACAGGGTAAACAAGTAGGAGCTTTTAATGATGTTGAATTTACCCATAAAACTCTTATATGAACAGGTGTTATGAGATGGCGACACACACATGGCGGGAGTGACAACGACTGTACAGTCACATAAACAGACACAAGGCAAGCTAAACTAAATGATACTAACAATTACACACGTATTTAATAATTGTACAACCTAACCATCATAAAACTATCTTTTAACTGAGCCGCGCTGGGGCCTCATGGGTAATTTGCCTCGGTCCAATGGGGCATTCCCCACTTACCCATGCGCCCCCGTGGCTGCGCTATTCATCTGTATTACGTTACGATAATGTACAATTATTTTAAATATGTCTGTAATTATGTGTGCCATTTAGTTTACCTTGCCCTGTGTCTGTTTATGTTACTGAAATGTTTTATTTTGTAGATTATTAAAAGAATAATCAAAAGGAGGCCGTGCCCTTAGGCTATAGGCATTTTACCAAGGCAACGGGACAACAAATCAAGTCAAAACAATTAGTTTTTCAAATTAAAGCGACACTCGTGCGTTTTTGTAAATCTACAAATTAAAAGTGAGACGGACTTGATTGTAGTCACTGGAAAACAGCTGCACACACGGTCGATATGTGAAAACTCCGCCTTTTATTTAAATTACACATAAAAGATATATAAGAACACGTCTAATGACATGGCGACACAAACATGGCGGGAGTGACAACGACTGTACAGTCACATAAACAGACACAAGGCAAGCTAAACTAAATGATACTAACAATTACACACGTATTTAATAATTGTACAACCTAACCATCATAAAACTATCTTTTAACTGAGCCGCGCTGGGGCCTCATGGGTAATTTGCCTCGGTCCAATGGGGCATTCCCCACTTACCCATGCGCCCCCGTGGCTGCGCTATTCATCTGTATTACGTTACGATAATGTACAATTATTTTAAATATGTCTGTAATTATGTGTGCCATTTAGTTTACCTTGCCCTGTGTCTGTTTATGTGACTGAAAAGTTTTATTTTGTAGATTAATAAAAGAATAATCAAAAGGAGGCCGTGCCCTTAGGCTATAGGCATTTTACCAAGGCAACGGGACAACAAATCAAGTCAAAACAATTAGTTTTTCAAATTAAAGCGACACTCGTGCGTTTTTGTAAATCTACAAATTAAAAGTGAGACGGACTTGATTGTAGTCACTGGAAAACAGCTGCACACACGGTCGATATGTGAAAACTCCGCCTTTTATTTAAATTACACATAAAAGATATATAAGAACACGTCTAATGACATGGCGACACAAACATGGCGGGAGTGACAACGACTGTACAGTCACATAAACAGACACAAGGCAAGCTAAACTAAATGATACTAACAATTACACACGTATTTAATAATTGTACAACCTAACCATCATAAACCTATCTTTTAACTGAGCCGCGCTGGGGCCTCATGGGTAATTTGCCTCGGTCCAATGGGGCATTCCCCACTTACCCATGCGCCCCCGTGGCTGCGCTATTCATCTGTATTACGTTACGATAATGTACAATTATTTTAAATATGTCTGTAATTATGTGTGCTATTTAGTTTACCTTGCCCTGTGTCTGTTTATGTGACTGAAAAGTTTTATTTTGTAGATTAATAAAAGAATAATCAAAAGGAGGCCGTGCCCTTAGGCTATAGGCATTTTACCAAGGCAACGGGACAACAAATCAAGACAAAACAATTCGTTTTTCAAATTAAAGCGACACTCGTGCATTTTTGTTCATTTACAAATTAAATAGTGTTAACTTTCTAACCTCTAAAGTTTGTCATTTTGATAAAGTCTGTGCCTTTGTAATGAGTTTTGACATATACAAAACTGTTCTAAACAGGTATAGTGAGAATACATTTCACATTTTCTTCTTTTTATAGAATGACCAATGATAATTATTATCGTTTTTGAAGTATACGTGTCCTGAGGACTGTTGTAAGATGACTGGATATAATGTAATAAGAAATATAATTAGTGAACAGTATATGGACTATTCATGGGTTATTTATGGCTTTGTATGTAGACTTTATGGTCTCTTTGGATCAGGAACTTGTGAATGTTTGTCCTAGCCCAAACAGCTTGGTTTATGTGATGGAATTGCTTGAAAGATGTTGGAGGCTGTGATCTTGCTGAAGAGAGTTCATGTCTCTGGTGTGGTGTGCCCATGAGCTTTGGAGAAGTATCTTCTGTGTTGAGACATGGCTGCTTAGAGACATGGGCACGATTTTCAACACAGGTGGCTTTAAAAGTGTCATGAAAGGTGCCAATCATTGTGATTGTAAAAATATGCTTGTGACTCTTTAGCGCATGAGAATGGTCAGTGGTATTGGAAGCCAAACTCTAAAGATGTTGCTGGAGAAATATGCTGCCCTTGCCACCTGTAAATAACGTTACCAGAGTGAAGCACCTGTGTGGTTCTAGACAGCTCACATGGGTTGTGAAGCAGGCGACTCTGAAGGTCACACAGCAGGAATTTGAATTCTTTAAGACTCTAGATTGTGGAATGGAAAGCATAACGGAAGTAGCCTAGCTGCACTACGGAAGAATGATAAGAATAATGTATTGCAAAGACTAATCAGCTTAATAAATGATTAAACATGTGCATTTTGCTATATTGTGGTTTGCACTGGAGTAAAAGTTGGTAGACAAGTGCTTTCTTAAAAGGATGGCATACATCATTGTGGTGTGTGGAATATTGCAGCACACATGCTCTATATGCAGGAGCCTTTGCTGATATTCTACTTATGGACTACTCATGGGTTATGTATGGCTTTGTATGTAGACTTTATGGTCTCTTTGGATCAGGAACTTGTGAATGTTTGTCCTAGCCCAAACAGCTTGGTTTATGTGATGGAATTGCTTGAAAGATGTTGGAGGCTGTGATCTTGCTGAAGAGAGTTCATGTCTCTGGTGTGGTGTGCCCATGAGCTTTGGAGAAGTATCTTCTGTGTTGAGACATGGCTGCTTAGAGACATGGGCACGATTTTCAACACAGGTGGCTTTAAAAGTGTCATGAAAGGTGCCAATCATTGTGATTGTAAAAATATGCTTGTGACTCTTTAGCGCATGAGAATGGTCAGTGGTATTGGAAGCCAAACTCTAAAGATGTTGCTGGAGAAATATGCTGCCCTTGCCACCTGTAAATAACGTTACCAGAGTGAAGCACCTGTGTGGTTCTAGACAGCTCACATGGGTTGTGAAGCAGGCGACTCTGAAGGTCACACAGCAGGAATTTGAATTCTTTAAGACTCTAGATTGTGGAATGGAAAGCATAACGGAAGTAGCCTAGCTGCACTACGGAAGAATGATAAGAATAATGTATTGCAAAGACTAATCAGCTTAATAAATGATTAAACATGTGCATTTTGCTCTATTGTGGTTTGCACTGGAGTAAAAGTTGATAGAGATATGGGTTCTTAAAAGAATAACAGACATAATTGTGGTTGGTGGAATATGGTAGCACACAGGGTAAACAAGTAGGAGCTTTTAATGATGTTGAATTTACCCATAAAACTCTTATATGAACAGGTGTTATGAGATGGCGACACACACATGGCGGGAGTGACAACGACTGTACAGTCACATAAACAGACACAAGGCAAGCTAAACTAAATGATACTAACAATTACACACGTATTTAATAATTGTACAACCTAACCATCATAAAACTATCTTTTAACTGAGCCGCGCTGGGGCCTCATGGGTAATTTGCCTCGGTCCAATGGGGCATTCCCCACTTACCCATGCGCCCCCGTGGCTGCGCTATTCATCTGTATTACGTTACGATAATGTACAATTATTTTAAATATGTCTGTAATTATGTGTGCCATTTAGTTTACCTTGCCCTGTGTCTGTTTATGTGACTGAAAAGTTTTATTTTGTAGATTAATAAAAGAATAATCAAAAGGAGGCCGTGCCCTTAGGCTATAGGCATTTTACCAAGGCAACGGGACAACAAATCAAGTCAAAACAATTAGTTTTTCAAATTAAAGCGACACTCGTGCGTTTTTGTAAATCTACAAATTAAAAGTGAGACGGACTTGATTGTAGTCACTGGAAAACAGCTGCACACACGGTCGATATGTGAAAACTCCGCCTTTTATTTAAATTACACATAAAAGATATATAAGAACACGTCTAATGACATGGCGACACAAACATGGCGGGAGTGACAACGACTGTACAGTCACATAAACAGACACAAGGCAAGCTAAACTAAATGATACTAACAATTACACACGTATTTAATAATTGTACAACCTAACCATCATAAACCTATCTTTTAACTGAGCCGCGCTGGGGCCTCATGGGTAATTTGCCTCGGTCCAATGGGGCATTCCCCACTTACCCATGCGCCCCCGTGGCTGCGCTATTCATCTGTATTACGTTACGATAATGTACAATTATTTTAAATATGTCTGTAATTATGTGTGCTATTTAGTTTACCTTGCCCTGTGTCTGTTTATGTGACTGAAAAGTTTTATTTTGTAGATTAATAAAAGAATAATCAAAAGGAGGCCGTGCCCTTAGGCTATAGGCATTTTACCAAGGCAACGGGACAACAAATCAAGACAAAACAATTCGTTTTTCAAATTAAAGCGACACTCGTGCATTTTTGTTCATTTACAAATTAAATAGTGTTAACTTTCTAACCTCTAAAGTTTGTCATTTTGATAAAGTCTGTGCCTTTGTAATGAGTTTTGACATATACAAAACTGTTCTAAACAGGTATAGTGAGAATACATTTCACATTTTCTTCTTTTTATAGAATGACCAATGATAATTATTATCGTTTTTGAAGTATACGTGTCCTGAGGACTGTTGTAAGATGACTGGATATAATGTAATAAGAAATATAATTAGTGAACAGTATATGGACTATTCATGGGTTATTTATGGCTTTGTATGTAGACTTTATGGTCTCTTTGGATCAGGAACTTGTGAATGTTTGTCCTAGCCCAAACAGCTTGGTTTATGTGATGGAATTGCTTGAAAGATGTTGGAGGCTGTGATCTTGCTGAAGAGAGTTCATGTCTCTGGTGTGGTGTGCCCATGAGCTTTGGAGAAGTATCTTCTGTGTTGAGACATGGCTGCTTAGAGACATGGGCACGATTTTCAACACAGGTGGCTTTAAAAGTGTCATGAAAGGTGCCAATCATTGTGATTGTAAAAATATGCTTGTGACTCTTTAGCGCATGAGAATGGTCAGTGGTATTGGAAGCCAAACTCTAAAGATGTTGCTGGAGAAATATGCTGCCCTTGCCACCTGTAAATAACGTTACCAGAGTGAAGCACCTGTGTGGTTCTAGACAGCTCACATGGGTTGTGAAGCAGGCGACTCTGAAGGTCACACAGCAGGAATTTGAATTCTTTAAGACTCTAGATTGTGGAATGGAAAGCATAACGGAAGTAGCCTAGCTGCACTACGGAAGAATGATAAGAATAATGTATTGCAAAGACTAATCAGCTTAATAAATGATTAAACATGTGCATTTTGCTATATTGTGGTTTGCACTGGAGTAAAAGTTGGTAGACAAGTGCTTTCTTAAAAGGATGGCATACATCATTGTGGTGTGTGGAATATTGCAGCACACATGCTCTATATGCAGGAGCCTTTGCTGATATTCTACTTATGGACTACTCATGGGTTATGTATGGCTTTGTATGTAGACTTTATGGTCTCTTTGGATCAGGAACTTGTGAATGTTTGTCCTAGCCCAAACAGCTTGGTTTATGTGATGGAATTGCTTGAAAGATGTTGGAGGCTGTGATCTTGCTGAAGAGAGTTCATGTCTCTGGTGTGGTGTGCCCATGAGCTTTGGAGAAGTATCTTCTGTGTTGAGACATGGCTGCTTAGAGACATGGGCACGATTTTCAACACAGGTGGCTTTAAAAGTGTCATGAAAGGTGCCAATCATTGTGATTGTAAAAATATGCTTGTGACTCTTTAGCGCATGAGAATGGTCAGTGGTATTGGAAGCCAAACTCTAAAGATGTTGCTGGAGAAATATGCTGCCCTTGCCACCTGTAAATAACGTTACCAGAGTGAAGCACCTGTGTGGTTCTAGACAGCTCACATGGGTTGTGAAGCAGGCGACTCTGAAGGTCACACAGCAGGAATTTGAATTCTTTAAGACTCTAGATTGTGGAATGGAAAGCATAACGGAAGTAGCCTAGCTGCACTACGGAAGAATGATAAGAATAATGTGTTGCAAAGACTAATCAGCTTAATAAATGATTAAACATGTGCATTTTGCTATATTGTGGTTTGCACTGGAGTAAAAGTTGATAGACATATGGGTTCTTAAAAGAATAACAGACATAATTGAGGTTGGTGGAATATGGTAGCACACAGGGTAAACAAGTAGGAGCTTTTAATGATGTTGAATTTACCCATAAAACTCTTATATGAACAGGTGTTATGAGATGGCGACACACACATGGCGGGAGTGACAACGACTGTACAGTCACATAAACAGACACAAGGCAAGCTAAACTAAATGATACTAACAATTACACACGTATTTAATAATTGTACAACCTAACCATCATAAAACTATCTTTTAACTGAGCCGCGCTGGGGCCTCATGGGTAATTTGCCTCGGTCCAATGGGGCATTCCCCACTTACCCATGCGCCCCCGTGGCTGCGCTATTCATCTGTATTACGTTACGATAATGTACAATTATTTTAAATATGTCTGTAATTATGTGTGCCATTTAGTTTACCTTGCCCTGTGTCTGTTTATGTTACTGAAATGTTTTATTTTGTAGATTATTAAAAGAATAATCAAAAGGAGGCCGTGCCCTTAGGCTATAGGCATTTTACCAAGGCAACGGGACAACAAATCAAGTCAAAACAATTAGTTATAATAATAATAATAATAATACATTTTATTTCTATAGCGCTTTTAGAGACCTCAAAGACACTTTACATTAAAATAGTATTCACAGTAACATAAAAGCATAAAACAGACACCATCAACAACAACAACAGTATAATTGCTAGGACTAAGGCCACAAAATCTCAATAAAAATAAAACAATAAAATTACAATTTAAAAGCTAATCGAAACAGATGGGTTTTGAGGAGTGATTTGAAGGTTGGTAGGTCAGAACAGTCGCGTAATTGTTGAGGGAGAGAGTTCCAAAGTGATGGAGCAGCAACAGAAAACGCTCTATCACCCCAGGTCCGATGCTTGGTCCTAGTGCTAATTGACAGGAGATTGGCATTGGAGGAGCGAAGGCAACGGGATGGAGTATGAAAATGTAAAAGATCAGTGAGGTAAGAGGGGGTCTGACCGTGGAGGGTCTTGTGCGTAAGCAGAATCATTTTGTACTGTATGCGTTGGGGGACAGGAAGCCAGTGAAGTTTTTGAAGAACAGGTGTAATGTGGTCATGAGAACGTGTGTGAGTAAGGAGACGGGCAGCTGAGTTTTGAATATACTGAAGTTTTTTGAGGACTTTGTTAGATGAACCATAAAGAATGCTATTACAGTAGTCAATTTTGGATGTAATGAAAGCGTGGATGAGCGTTTCAGCGGCAGAAAAGGAGAGTGAAGGACGGAGACGAGCTATATTTTTGAGATGAAAGAATGCAGTTTTGGTGATGTGATTTATGTGCTGTTCAAAGGTAAGATTACTGTCGAAAATGACGCCAAGATTTCGGATGTTAGATGATGGAAGCAGAGTGTGATTGTCAATGGTAAGCTGAAGTGTATTAGTGGTTGCTGTTAGTGATTTGGGTCCAATGATGATCAGATCGGATTTGTCACAGTTAAACTTGAGAAAGTTAGCTTGCATCCATGATTTTATTTCCGTGAGGCAGCTCATCAGACGGAAGTGGAGGGCCGTGGTGACTGATTTTGAAGAGATGTAAAGCTGGACATCATCAGCATAGCAGTGAAAATGAAAGCCATGCTGACGTATGATATCACCAAGGGGGAGCATGTACAAGATAAACAGAAGGGGACCAAGCACCGAACCTTGGGGCACGCCATAGGATAGTGAAGTGATGGCAGAACTACAATTATTGATGTTAATGAATTGTTTTCTGTCTTCAAGGTATGACCGTAACCAGGAGAGGGCAGTTCCAGTGATGTTAATGGTGGATTTGAGACGAGAAAGCAGAATAGAGTGGCTAATCGTATCAAAGGCTGCAGTGAGGTCAAGGAGGATAAGGATACTGAAGTAACCGGAGTCAGAGGAAAGCAGAAGGTCATTTGTAACTTTAAGAAGAGCGGTCTCAGTACTGTGCTGGGGACGGAACCCCGACTGAAACGTTTCAAACAGGTTATTAGAAGTCAGATGTTCTTTGAGCTGGGAAGCAACAACACGTTCCAGTATTTTTGACAAGAATGGGAGGTTTGAAATAGGCCGGAAATTGTTCATTTTGTCAGTATCAAGTCCAGGTTTTTTGAGTATGGGGATGACAGCAGCCAATTTGAGTGAATGTGGGACTGAACCAGAATTAAGAGAGGAGTTAACTATCTCTGTAATAAGTGGAGCTATGACTGGACAACAGCCTTTAACTAGTCTAGTTGGAGCAGGATCCAAAACACACGTGGAGCTACGCATCCCCATCATGACTTCAGAAAGGTCTGTTTGAGATACAGGAGAAAACTGAGTCAGAGGCTGAGTAGGTAGCTGTGGTAGAGCCGTCAGAGAGGAAGGGAGGACATGGGACACAGAGAGAGTATGATGAATGGTCTCAACCTTATTTTGAAAAAATGAGAGATATTCGTTGCACTTGTCTACTGTAAAGGAAGTGGCAGTGTTATCTATTGGTTTAAGGAGTTTGTTTATTGTGGAGAAGAGAGTCTTAGGGTTTGTTGATTCAGCATGTATGAGATTGGAGTAGAAACATGACCGGGCTGCAGTGAGGGCATCCTTATATTGTTGGAGGTAGTCATTATACATTTGGTGATGGACCGTTAGACCAGTTTTTTTGCACAGTCTCTCAAGCTGGCGTTTGCGAGATTTCATCTGGTGGAGCTCAGGTGTAAACCATGGTGCAGAGCGCCTAAATGAGACATATTTAGTTCTCAATGGAGCCAGTTGGTCAAGACAGGAGGAGAGAGTGTCATTATAATAGTCCACAAGGTCAGATAAATTGTTAGCCTGAGGAGGACATACGGACATCTTATTAGCGAGAGAATTAGAGAGAGAAGAGACAGAGAGGTGTTTGAGATTCCTGAAAGATATCTTCCGAGTAGTCATAGTGATAGGCACAGGGACCTCAATGACCATGATGATTGTCAGATGGTCTGAGACATTGAGGTTGTGGCAGGTGGGCTGATGAACTGTGACACCGGTAGAGCAGACAAGGTCAAGAGTATGGCCTTTGATGTGGGTTGGAAAGTTTATATGTTGTGCGAAATTGCAGCAATGCAGTAATTCTCTGAACTCCTCTGCAAACTTGCAGTTGATGTTGTCGACGTGGATATTAAAGTCACCCATAAGAAGTACAGAGGATGAATGAGCGCAGAGCTGAGTTAGAAAATCAGATAAGTCATGCAGAAATGAAGGGTTAGGCTTTGGGGGGCGGTACACCACCGCGATGACCAAAGGAGTAGGACCAGACAACTTGAAGGCAAGATGTTCAAATGAAGGAGCGGCTGGAATAGGCAACAGGGTTACTCTGATCTCATCCCTGTAGATTGTGGCAATGCCACCGCCTCGCCCTTCCATACGAGGCTTATCGATATATGAGAATCCTGCTGGTGTCGTCTGGTTTAGTGAGTAATAATCAAGGGGTTTATGCCAGGTTTCTGTAAGACAAAAGATGTCTAATTCATTATCTGAAATAAATTCACTAAGTAATGAGCCTTTGGTGTTGAGTGAGCGAGTGTTTAGCAATGCTATTTTCAGGTGGCATTGTTGTACACTTTGCTGTGAGGAACAAGGAACAGAGAGGAGATTCGCCGAGTTTACATGCTTTTTGAAATGACTCCGTGAAGGTTGTGTACGATTAGACCAGATGGATGGAATGGTATTTAGGGAAACAGCATTAGATGTAAAGGTGTGGCCAAAACCTCCGGGGGGAGGAAGCCATTGACAGTATGGACCCATTAAAAATGGTTATTTATGCAGTCCAGATACAAATGATACTGAACAATATAGAGCAAATTAAAGTCAAATGTAGCAGCGATACCGGGTAGACTATGGAGCAGAGTAGCAGCGGTGTAGCAGCCGCACCGGGCTGGGTGTAGAGCAGAGTAGCAGCGGTGTAGCAGCCGCACCGGGCTGGATGTAGAGCAGAGTAGCAGCGGTGTAGCAGCCGTACCGGGCTGGGTGTGGAGCAGAGTAGCAGCGGTGTAGCAGCCGCACCGGGCTGGGTGTGGAGCAGAGTAGCAGCGGTGTAGCAGCCGCACCGGGCTGGGTGTGGAGCAGAGTAGCAGCGGTGTAGCAACCGCACCGGGCTGGGTGTGGAGCAGAGTAGCAGCGGTGTAGCAGCCGCACCGGGCTGGGTGTAGAGCAGAGTAGCAGCGGTGTAGCAGCCGCACCGGGCTGGGTGTAGAGCAGAGTAGCAGCGGTGTAGCAGCCGCACCGGGCACAGAACCAGGATATGGATCCTAGATCTTAGCAATCTGCTTACAGTGTTGATGATTGATTATTGGTTATGACCACCTCATGGTTGATTCAGGGTCAGGAACAGAAGCTCTGCTGCAATGTCACAAACACACCAAACAATGTCCGCCATCTTGAGTTGTTTTTCAAATTAAAGCGACACTCGTGCGTTTTTGTAAATCTACAAATTAAAAGTGAGACGGACTTGATTGTAGTCACTGGAAAACAGCTGCACACACGGTCGATATGTGAAAACTCCGCCTTTTATTTAAATTACACATAAAAGATATATAAGAACACGTCTAATGACATGGCGACACAAACATGGCGGGAGTGACAACGACTGTACAGTCACATAAACAGACACAAGGCAAGCTAAACTAAATGATACTAACAATTACACACGTATTTAATAATTGTACAACCTAACCATCATAAAACTATCTTTTAACTGAGCCGCGCTGGGGCCTCATGGGTAATTTGCCTCGGTCCAATGGGGCATTCCCCACTTACCCATGCGCCCCCGTGGCTGCGCTATTCATCTGTATTACGTTACGATAATGTACAATTATTTTAAATATGTCTGTAATTATGTGTGCCATTTAGTTTACCTTGCCCTGTGTCTGTTTATGTGACTGAAAAGTTTTATTTTGTAGATTAATAAAAGAATAATCAAAAGGAGGCCGTGCCCTTAGGCTATAGGCATTTTACCAAGGCAACGGGACAACAAATCAAGTCAAAACAATTAGTTTTTCAAATTAAAGCGACACTCGTGCGTTTTTGTAAATCTACAAATTAAAAGTGAGACGGACTTGATTGTAGTCACTGGAAAACAGCTGCACACACGGTCGATATGTGAAAACTCCGCCTTTTATTTAAATTACACATAAAAGATATATAAGAACACGTCTAATGACATGGCGACACAAACATGGCGGGAGTGACAACGACTGTACAGTCACATAAACAGACACAAGGCAAGCTAAACTAAATGATACTAACAATTACACACGTATTTAATAATTGTACAACCTAACCATCATAAACCTATCTTTTAACTGAGCCGCGCTGGGGCCTCATGGGTAATTTGCCTCGGTCCAATGGGGCATTCCCCACTTACCCATGCGCCCCCGTGGCTGCGCTATTCATCTGTATTACGTTACGATAATGTACAATTATTTTAAATATGTCTGTAATTATGTGTGCTATTTAGTTTACCTTGCCCTGTGTCTGTTTATGTGACTGAAAAGTTTTATTTTGTAGATTAATAAAAGAATAATCAAAAGGAGGCCGTGCCCTTAGGCTATAGGCATTTTACCAAGGCAACGGGACAACAAATCAAGACAAAACAATTCGTTTTTCAAATTAAAGCGACACTCGTGCATTTTTGTTCATTTACAAATTAAATAGTGTTAACTTTCTAACCTCTAAAGTTTGTCATTTTGATAAAGTCTGTGCCTTTGTAATGAGTTTTGACATATACAAAACTGTTCTAAACAGGTATAGTGAGAATACATTTCACATTTTCTTCTTTTTATAGAATGACCAATGATAATTATTATCGTTTTTGAAGTATACGTGTCCTGAGGACTGTTGTAAGATGACTGGATATAATGTAATAAGAAATATAATTAGTGAACAGTATATGGACTATTCATGGGTTATTTATGGCTTTGTATGTAGACTTTATGGTCTCTTTGGATCAGGAACTTGTGAATGTTTGTCCTAGCCCAAACAGCTTGGTTTATGTGATGGAATTGCTTGAAAGATGTTGGAGGCTGTGATCTTGCTGAAGAGAGTTCATGTCTCTGGTGTGGTGTGCCCATGAGCTTTGGAGAAGTATCTTCTGTGTTGAGACATGGCTGCTTAGAGACATGGGCACGATTTTCAACACAGGTGGCTTTAAAAGTGTCATGAAAGGTGCCAATCATTGTGATTGTAAAAATATGCTTGTGACTCTTTAGCGCATGAGAATGGTCAGTGGTATTGGAAGCCAAACTCTAAAGATGTTGCTGGAGAAATATGCTGCCCTTGCCACCTGTAAATAACGTTACCAGAGTGAAGCACCTGTGTGGTTCTAGACAGCTCACATGGGTTGTGAAGCAGGCGACTCTGAAGGTCACACAGCAGGAATTTGAATTCTTTAAGACTCTAGATTGTGGAATGGAAAGCATAACGGAAGTAGCCTAGCTGCACTACGGAAGAATGATAAGAATAATGTATTGCAAAGACTAATCAGCTTAATAAATGATTAAACATGTGCATTTTGCTATATTGTGGTTTGCACTGGAGTAAAAGTTGGTAGACAAGTGCTTTCTTAAAAGGATGGCATACATCATTGTGGTGTGTGGAATATTGCAGCACACATGCTCTATATGCAGGAGCCTTTGCTGATATTCTACTTATGGACTACTCATGGGTTATGTATGGCTTTGTATGTAGACTTTATGGTCTCTTTGGATCAGGAACTTGTGAATGTTTGTCCTAGCCCAAACAGCTTGGTTTATGTGATGGAATTGCTTGAAAGATGTTGGAGGCTGTGATCTTGCTGAAGAGAGTTCATGTCTCTGGTGTGGTGTGCCCATGAGCTTTGGAGAAGTATCTTCTGTGTTGAGACATGGCTGCTTAGAGACATGGGCACGAGTTTCAACACAGGTGGCTTTAAAAGTGTCATGAAAGGTGCCAATCATTGTGATTGTAAAAATATGCTTGTGACTCTTTAGCGCATGAGAATGGTCAGTGGTATTGGAAGCCAAACTCTAAAGATGTTGCTGGAGAAATATGCTGCCCTTGCCACCTGTAAATAACGTTACCAGAGTGAAGCACCTGTGTGGTTCTAGACAGCTCACATGGGTTGTGAAGCAGGCGACTCTGAAGGTCACACAGCAGGAATTTGAATTCTTTAAGACTCTAGATTGTGGAATGGAAAGCATAACGGAAGTAGCCTAGCTGCACTACGGAAGAATGATAAGAATAATGTGTTGCAAAGACTAATCAGCTTAATAAATGATTAAACATGTGCATTTTGCTATATTGTGGTTTGCACTGGAGTAAAAGTTGATAGACATATGGGTTCTTAAAAGAATAACAGACATAATTGAGGTTGGTGGAATATGGTAGCACACAGGGTAAACAAGTAGGAGCTTTTAATGATGTTGAATTTACCCATAAAACTCTTATATGAACAGGTGTTATGAGATGGCGACACACACATGGCGGGAGTGACAACGACTGTACAGTCACATAAACAGACACAAGGCAAGCTAAACTAAATGATACTAACAATTACACACGTATTTAATAATTGTACAACCTAACCATCATAAAACTATCTTTTAACTGAGCCGCGCTGGGGCCTCATGGGTAATTTGCCTCGGTCCAATGGGGCATTCCCCACTTACCCATGCGCCCCCGTGGCTGCGCTATTCATCTGTATTACGTTACGATAATGTACAATTATTTTAAATATGTCTGTAATTATGTGTGCCATTTAGTTTACCTTGCCCTGTGTCTGTTTATGTTACTGAAATGTTTTATTTTGTAGATTATTAAAAGAATAATCAAAAGGAGGCCGTGCCCTTAGGCTATAGGCATTTTACCAAGGCAACGGGACAACAAATCAAGTCAAAACAATTAGTTTTTCAAATTAAAGCGACACTCGTGCGTTTTTGTAAATCTACAAATTAAAAGTGAGACGGACTTGATTGTAGTCACTGGAAAACAGCTGCACACACGGTCGATATGTGAAAACTCCGCCTTTTATTTAAATTACACATAAAAGATATATAAGAACACGTCTAATGACATGGCGACACAAACATGGCGGGAGTGACAACGACTGTACAGTCACATAAACAGACACAAGGCAAGCTAAACTAAATGATACTAACAATTACACACGTATTTAATAATTGTACAACCTAACCATCATAAAACTATCTTTTAACTGAGCCGCGCTGGGGCCTCATGGGTAATTTGCCTCGGTCCAATGGGGCATTCCCCACTTACCCATGCGCCCCCGTGGCTGCGCTATTCATCTGTATTACGTTACGATAATGTACAATTATTTTAAATATGTCTGTAATTATGTGTGCTATTTAGTTTACCTTGCCCTGTGTCTGTTTATGTGACTGAAAAGTTTTATTTTGTAGATTAATAAAAGAATAATCAAAAGGAGGCCGTGCCCTTAGGCTATAGGCATTTTACCAAGGCAACGGGACAACAAATCAAGACAAAACAATTCGTTTTTCAAATTAAAGCGACACTCGTGCATTTTTGTTCATTTACAAATTAAATAGTGTTAACTTTCTAACCTCTAAAGTTTGTCATTTTGATAAAGTCTGTGCCTTTGTAATGAGTTTTGACATATACAAAACTGTTCTAAACAGGTATAGTGAGAATACATTTCACATTTTCTTCTTTTTATAGAATGACCAATGATAATTATTATCGTTTTTGAAGTATACGTGTCCTGAGGACTGTTGTAAGATGACTGGATATAATGTAATAAGAAATATAATTAGTGAACAGTATATGGACTATTCATGGGTTATTTATGGCTTTGTATGTAGACTTTATGGTCTCTTTGGATCAGGAACTTGTGAATGTTTGTCCTAGCCCAAACAGCTTGGTTTATGTGATGGAATTGCTTGAAAGATGTTGGAGGCTGTGATCTTGCTGAAGAGAGTTCATGTCTCTGGTGTGGTGTGCCCATGAGCTTTGGAGAAGTATCTTCTGTGTTGAGACATGGCTGCTTAGAGACATGGGCACGATTTTCAACACAGGTGGCTTTAAAAGTGTCATGAAAGGTGCCAATCATTGTGATTGTAAAAATATGCTTGTGACTCTTTAGCGCATGAGAATGGTCAGTGGTATTGGAAGCCAAACTCTAAAGATGTTGCTGGAGAAATATGCTGCCCTTGCCACCTGTAAATAACGTTACCAGAGTGAAGCACCTGTGTGGTTCTAGACAGCTCACATGGGTTGTGAAGCAGGCGACTCTGAAGGTCACACAGCAGGAATTTGAATTCTTTAAGACTCTAGATTGTGGAATGGAAAGCATAACGGAAGTAGCCTAGCTGCACTACGGAAGAATGATAAGAATAATGTATTGCAAAGACTAATCAGCTTAATAAATGATTAAACATGTGCATTTTGCTATATTGTGGTTTGCACTGGAGTAAAAGTTGGTAGACAAGTGCTTTCTTAAAAGGATGGCATACATCATTGTGGTGTGTGGAATATTGCAGCACACATGCTCTATATGCAGGAGCCTTTGCTGATATTCTACTTATGGACTACTCATGGGTTATGTATGGCTTTGTATGTAGACTTTATGGTCTCTTTGGATCAGGAACTTGTGAATGTTTGTCCTAGCCCAAACAGCTTGGTTTATGTGATGGAATTGCTTGAAAGATGTTGGAGGCTGTGATCTTGCTGAAGAGAGTTCATGTCTCTGGTGTGGTGTGCCCATGAGCTTTGGAGAAGTATCTTCTGTGTTGAGACATGGCTGCTTAGAGACATGGGCACGATTTTCAACACAGGTGGCTTTAAAAGTGTCATGAAAGGTGCCAATCATTGTGATTGTAAAAATATGCTTGTGACTCTTTAGCGCATGAGAATGGTCAGTGGTATTGGAAGCCAAACTCTAAAGATGTTGCTGGAGAAATATGCTGCCCTTGCCACCTGTAAATAACGTTACCAGAGTGAAGCACCTGTGTGGTTCTAGACAGCTCACATGGGTTGTGAAGCAGGCGACTCTGAAGGTCACACAGCAGGAATTTGAATTCTTTAAGACTCTAGATTGTGGAATGGAAAGCATAACGGAAGTAGCCTAGCTGCACTACGGAAGAATGATAAGAATAATGTGTTGCAAAGACTAATCAGCTTAATAAATGATTAAACATGTGCATTTTGCTATATTGTGGTTTGCACTGGAGTAAAAGTTGATAGACATATGGGTTCTTAAAAGAATAACAGACATAATTGAGGTTGGTGGAATATGGTAGCACACAGGGTAAACAAGTAGGAGCTTTTAATGATGTTGAATTTACCCATAAAACTCTTATATGAACAGGTGTTATGAGATGGCGACACACACATGGCGGGAGTGACAACGACTGTACAGTCACATAAACAGACACAAGGCAAGCTAAACTAAATGATACTAACAATTACACACGTATTTAATAATTGTACAACCTAACCATCATAAAACTATCTTTTAACTGAGCCGCGCTGGGGCCTCATGGGTAATTTGCCTCGGTCCAATGGGGCATTCCCCACTTACCCATGCGCCCCCGTGGCTGCGCTATTCATCTGTATTACGTTACGATAATGTACAATTATTTTAAATATGTCTGTAATTATGTGTGCCATTTAGTTTACCTTGCCCTGTGTCTGTTTATGTGACTGAAATGTTTTATTTTGTAGATTATTAAAAGAATAATCAAAAGGAGGCCGTGCCCTTAGGCTATAGGCATTTTACCAAGGCAACGGGACAACAAATCAAGTCAAAACAATTAGTTTTTCAAATTAAAGCGACACTCGTGCGTTTTTGTAAATCTACAAATTAAAAGTGAGACGGACTTGATTGTAGTCACTGGAAAACAGCTGCACACACGGTCGATATGTGAAAACTCCGCCTTTTATTTAAATTACACATAAAAGATATATAAGAACACGTCTAATGACATGGCGACACAAACATGGCGGGAGTGACAACGACTGTACAGTCACATAAACAGACACAAGGCAAGCTAAACTAAATGATACTAACAATTACACACGTATTTAATAATTGTACAACCTAACCATCATAAAACTATCTTTTAACTGAGCCGCGCTGGGGCCTCATGGGTAATTTGCCTCGGTCCAATGGGGCATTCCCCACTTACCCATGCGCCCCCGTGGCTGCGCTATTCATCTGTATTACGTTACGATAATGTACAATTATTTTAAATATGTCTGTAATTATGTGTGCCATTTAGTTTACCTTGCCCTGTGTCTGTTTATGTGACTGAAAAGTTTTATTTTGTAGATTAATAAAAGAATAATCAAAAGGAGGCCGTGCCCTTAGGCTATAGGCATTTTACCAAGGCAACGGGACAACAAATCAAGTCAAAACAATTAGTTTTTCAAATTAAAGCGACACTCGTGCGTTTTTGTAAATCTACAAATTAAAAGTGAGACGGACTTGATTGTAGTCACTGGAAAACAGCTGCACACACGGTCGATATGTGAAAACTCCGCCTTTTATTTAAATTACACATAAAAGATATATAAGAACACGTCTAATGACATGGCGACACAAACATGGCGGGAGTGACAACGACTGTACAGTCACATAAACAGACACAAGGCAAGCTAAACTAAATGATACTAACAATTACACACGTATTTAATAATTGTACAACCTAACCATCATAAACCTATCTTTTAACTGAGCCGCGCTGGGGCCTCATGGGTAATTTGCCTCGGTCCAATGGGGCATTCCCCACTTACCCATGCGCCCCCGTGGCTGCGCTATTCATCTGTATTACGTTACGATAATGTACAATTATTTTAAATATGTCTGTAATTATGTGTGCTATTTAGTTTACCTTGCCCTGTGTCTGTTTATGTGACTGAAAAGTTTTATTTTGTAGATTAATAAAAGAATAATCAAAAGGAGGCCGTGCCCTTAGGCTATAGGCATTTTACCAAGGCAACGGGACAACAAATCAAGACAAAACAATTCGTTTTTCAAATTAAAGCGACACTCGTGCATTTTTGTTCATTTACAAATTAAATAGTGTTAACTTTCTAACCTCTAAAGTTTGTCATTTTGATAAAGTCTGTGCCTTTGTAATGAGTTTTGACATATACAAAACTGTTCTAAACAGGTATAGTGAGAATACATTTCACATTTTCTTCTTTTTATAGAATGACCAATGATAATTATTATCGTTTTTGAAGTATACGTGTCCTGAGGACTGTTGTAAGATGACTGGATATAATGTAATAAGAAATATAATTAGTGAACAGTATATGGACTATTCATGGGTTATTTATGGCTTTGTATGTAGACTTTATGGTCTCTTTGGATCAGGAACTTGTGAATGTTTGTCCTAGCCCAAACAGCTTGGTTTATGTGATGGAATTGCTTGAAAGATGTTGGAGGCTGTGATCTTGCTGAAGAGAGTTCATGTCTCTGGTGTGGTGTGCCCATGAGCTTTGGAGAAGTATCTTCTGTGTTGAGACATGGCTGCTTAGAGACATGGGCACGATTTTCAACACAGGTGGCTTTAAAAGTGTCATGAAAGGTGCCAATCATTGTGATTGTAAAAATATGCTTGTGACTCTTTAGCGCATGAGAATGGTCAGTGGTATTGGAAGCCAAACTCTAAAGATGTTGCTGGAGAAATATGCTGCCCTTGCCACCTGTAAATAACGTTACCAGAGTGAAGCACCTGTGTGGTTCTAGACAGCTCACATGGGTTGTGAAGCAGGCGACTCTGAAGGTCACACAGCAGGAATTTGAATTCTTTAAGACTCTAGATTGTGGAATGGAAAGCATAACGGAAGTAGCCTAGCTGCACTACGGAAGAATGATAAGAATAATGTATTGCAAAGACTAATCAGCTTAATAAATGATTAAACATGTGCATTTTGCTATATTGTGGTTTGCACTGGAGTAAAAGTTGGTAGACAAGTGCTTTCTTAAAAGGATGGCATACATCATTGTGGTGTGTGGAATATTGCAGCACACATGCTCTATATGCAGGAGCCTTTGCTGATATTCTACTTATGGACTACTCATGGGTTATGTATGGCTTTGTATGTAGACTTTATGGTCTCTTTGGATCAGGAACTTGTGAATGTTTGTCCTAGCCCAAACAGCTTGGTTTATGTGATGGAATTGCTTGAAAGATGTTGGAGGCTGTGATCTTGCTGAAGAGAGTTCATGTCTCTGGTGTGGTGTGCCCATGAGCTTTGGAGAAGTATCTTCTGTGTTGAGACATGGCTGCTTAGAGACATGGGCACGATTTTCAACACAGGTGGCTTTAAAAGTGTCATGAAAGGTGCCAATCATTGTGATTGTAAAAATATGCTTGTGACTCTTTAGCGCATGAGAATGGTCAGTGGTATTGGAAGCCAAACTCTAAAGATGTTGCTGGAGAAATATGCTGCCCTTGCCACCTGTAAATAACGTTACCAGAGTGAAGCACCTGTGTGGTTCTAGACAGCTCACATGGGTTGTGAAGCAGGCGACTCTGAAGGTCACACAGCAGGAATTTGAATTCTTTAAGACTCTAGATTGTGGAATGGAAAGCATAACGGAAGTAGCCTAGCTGCACTACGGAAGAATGATAAGAATAATGTGTTGCAAAGACTAATCAGCTTAATAAATGATTAAACATGTGCATTTTGCTATATTGTGGTTTGCACTGGAGTAAAAGTTGATAGACATATGGGTTCTTAAAAGAATAACAGACATAATTGAGGTTGGTGGAATATGGTAGCACACAGGGTAAACAAGTAGGAGCTTTTAATGATGTTGAATTTACCCATAAAACTCTTATATGAACAGGTGTTATGAGATGGCGACACACACATGGCGGGAGTGACAACGACTGTACAGTCACATAAACAGACACAAGGCAAGCTAAACTAAATGATACTAACAATTACACACGTATTTAATAATTGTACAACCTAACCATCATAAAACTATCTTTTAACTGAGCCGCGCTGGGGCCTCATGGGTAATTTGCCTCGGTCCAATGGGGCATTCCCCACTTACCCATGCGCCCCCGTGGCTGCGCTATTCATCTGTATTACGTTACGATAATGTACAATTATTTTAAATATGTCTGTAATTATGTGTGCCATTTAGTTTACCTTGCCCTGTGTCTGTTTATGTTACTGAAATGTTTTATTTTGTAGATTATTAAAAGAATAATCAAAAGGAGGCCGTGCCCTTAGGCTATAGGCATTTTACCAAGGCAACGGGACAACAAATCAAGTCAAAACAATTAGTTTTTCAAATTAAAGCGACACTCGTGCGTTTTTGTAAATCTACAAATTAAAAGTGAGACGGACTTGATTGTAGTCACTGGAAAACAGCTGCACACACGGTCGATATGTGAAAACTCCGCCTTTTATTTAAATTACACATAAAAGATATATAAGAACACGTCTAATGACATGGCGACACAAACATGGCGGGAGTGACAACGACTGTACAGTCACATAAACAGACACAAGGCAAGCTAAACTAAATGATACTAACAATTACACACGTATTTAATAATTGTACAACCTAACCATCATAAAACTATCTTTTAACTGAGCCGCGCTGGGGCCTCATGGGTAATTTGCCTCGGTCCAATGGGGCATTCCCCACTTACCCATGCGCCCCCGTGGCTGCGCTATTCATCTGTATTACGTTACGATAATGTACAATTATTTTAAATATGTCTGTAATTATGTGTGCCATTTAGTTTACCTTGCCCTGTGTCTGTTTATGTGACTGAAAAGTTTTATTTTGTAGATTAATAAAAGAATAATCAAAAGGAGGCCGTGCCCTTAGGCTATAGGCATTTTACCAAGGCAACGGGACAACAAATCAAGTCAAAACAATTAGTTTTTCAAATTAAAGCGACACTCGTGCGTTTTTGTAAATCTACAAATTAAAAGTGAGACGGACTTGATTGTAGTCACTGGAAAACAGCTGCACACACGGTCGATATGTGAAAACTCCGCCTTTTATTTAAATTACACATAAAAGATATATAAGAACACGTCTAATGACATGGCGACACAAACATGGCGGGAGTGACAACGACTGTACAGTCACATAAACAGACACAAGGCAAGCTAAACTAAATGATACTAACAATTACACACGTATTTAATAATTGTACAACCTAACCATCATAAACCTATCTTTTAACTGAGCCGCGCTGGGGCCTCATGGGTAATTTGCCTCGGTCCAATGGGGCATTCCCCACTTACCCATGCGCCCCCGTGGCTGCGCTATTCATCTGTATTACGTTACGATAATGTACAATTATTTTAAATATGTCTGTAATTATGTGTGCTATTTAGTTTACCTTGCCCTGTGTCTGTTTATGTGACTGAAAAGTTTTATTTTGTAGATTAATAAAAGAATAATCAAAAGGAGGCCGTGCCCTTAGGCTATAGGCATTTTACCAAGGCAACGGGACAACAAATCAAGACAAAACAATTCGTTTTTCAAATTAAAGCGACACTCGTGCATTTTTGTTCATTTACAAATTAAATAGTGTTAACTTTCTAACCTCTAAAGTTTGTCATTTTGATAAAGTCTGTGCCTTTGTAATGAGTTTTGACATATACAAAACTGTTCTAAACAGGTATAGTGAGAATACATTTCACATTTTCTTCTTTTTATAGAATGACCAATGATAATTATTATCGTTTTTGAAGTATACGTGTCCTGAGGACTGTTGTAAGATGACTGGATATAATGTAATAAGAAATATAATTAGTGAACAGTATATGGACTATTCATGGGTTATTTATGGCTTTGTATGTAGACTTTATGGTCTCTTTGGATCAGGAACTTGTGAATGTTTGTCCTAGCCCAAACAGCTTGGTTTATGTGATGGAATTGCTTGAAAGATGTTGGAGGCTGTGATCTTGCTGAAGAGAGTTCATGTCTCTGGTGTGGTGTGCCCATGAGCTTTGGAGAAGTATCTTCTGTGTTGAGACATGGCTGCTTAGAGACATGGGCACGATTTTCAACACAGGTGGCTTTAAAAGTGTCATGAAAGGTGCCAATCATTGTGATTGTAAAAATATGCTTGTGACTCTTTAGCGCATGAGAATGGTCAGTGGTATTGGAAGCCAAACTCTAAAGATGTTGCTGGAGAAATATGCTGCCCTTGCCACCTGTAAATAACGTTACCAGAGTGAAGCACCTGTGTGGTTCTAGACAGCTCACATGGGTTGTGAAGCAGGCGACTCTGAAGGTCACACAGCAGGAATTTGAATTCTTTAAGACTCTAGATTGTGGAATGGAAAGCATAACGGAAGTAGCCTAGCTGCACTACGGAAGAATGATAAGAATAATGTATTGCAAAGACTAATCAGCTTAATAAATGATTAAACATGTGCATTTTGCTATATTGTGGTTTGCACTGGAGTAAAAGTTGGTAGACAAGTGCTTTCTTAAAAGGATGGCATACATCATTGTGGTGTGTGGAATATTGCAGCACACATGCTCTATATGCAGGAGCCTTTGCTGATATTCTACTTATGGACTACTCATGGGTTATGTATGGCTTTGTATGTAGACTTTATGGTCTCTTTGGATCAGGAACTTGTGAATGTTTGTCCTAGCCCAAACAGCTTGGTTTATGTGATGGAATTGCTTGAAAGATGTTGGAGGCTGTGATCTTGCTGAAGAGAGTTCATGTCTCTGGTGTGGTGTGCCCATGAGCTTTGGAGAAGTATCTTCTGTGTTGAGACATGGCTGCTTAGAGACATGGGCACGAGTTTCAACACAGGTGGCTTTAAAAGTGTCATGAAAGGTGCCAATCATTGTGATTGTAAAAATATGCTTGTGACTCTTTAGCGCATGAGAATGGTCAGTGGTATTGGAAGCCAAACTCTAAAGATGTTGCTGGAGAAATATGCTGCCCTTGCCACCTGTAAATAACGTTACCAGAGTGAAGCACCTGTGTGGTTCTAGACAGCTCACATGGGTTGTGAAGCAGGCGACTCTGAAGGTCACACAGCAGGAATTTGAATTCTTTAAGACTCTAGATTGTGGAATGGAAAGCATAACGGAAGTAGCCTAGCTGCACTACGGAAGAATGATAAGAATAATGTGTTGCAAAGACTAATCAGCTTAATAAATGATTAAACATGTGCATTTTGCTATATTGTGGTTTGCACTGGAGTAAAAGTTGATAGACATATGGGTTCTTAAAAGAATAACAGACATAATTGAGGTTGGTGGAATATGGTAGCACACAGGGTAAACAAGTAGGAGCTTTTAATGATGTTGAATTTACCCATAAAACTCTTATATGAACAGGTGTTATGAGATGGCGACACACACATGGCGGGAGTGACAACGACTGTACAGTCACATAAACAGACACAAGGCAAGCTAAACTAAATGATACTAACAATTACACACGTATTTAATAATTGTACAACCTAACCATCATAAAACTATCTTTTAACTGAGCCGCGCTGGGGCCTCATGGGTAATTTGCCTCGGTCCAATGGGGCATTCCCCACTTACCCATGCGCCCCCGTGGCTGCGCTATTCATCTGTATTACGTTACGATAATGTACAATTATTTTAAATATGTCTGTAATTATGTGTGCCATTTAGTTTACCTTGCCCTGTGTCTGTTTATGTTACTGAAATGTTTTATTTTGTAGATTATTAAAAGAATAATCAAAAGGAGGCCGTGCCCTTAGGCTATAGGCATTTTACCAAGGCAACGGGACAACAAATCAAGTCAAAACAATTAGTTTTTCAAATTAAAGCGACACTCGTGCGTTTTTGTAAATCTACAAATTAAAAGTGAGACGGACTTGATTGTAGTCACTGGAAAACAGCTGCACACACGGTCGATATGTGAAAACTCCGCCTTTTATTTAAATTACACATAAAAGATATATAAGAACACGTCTAATGACATGGCGACACAAACATGGCGGGAGTGACAACGACTGTACAGTCACATAAACAGACACAAGGCAAGCTAAACTAAATGATACTAACAATTACACACGTATTTAATAATTGTACAACCTAACCATCATAAACCTATCTTTTAACTGAGCCGCGCTGGGGCCTCATGGGTAATTTGCCTCGGTCCAATGGGGCATTCCCCACTTACCCATGCGCCCCCGTGGCTGCGCTATTCATCTGTATTACGTTACGATAATGTACAATTATTTTAAATATGTCTGTAATTATGTGTGCTATTTAGTTTACCTTGCCCTGTGTCTGTTTATGTGACTGAAAAGTTTTATTTTGTAGATTAATAAAAGAATAATCAAAAGGAGGCCGTGCCCTTAGGCTATAGGCATTTTACCAAGGCAACGGGACAACAAATCAAGACAAAACAATTAGTTTTTCAAATTAAAGCGACACTCGTGCATTTTTGTTCATTTACAAATTAAATAGTGTTAACTTTCTAACCTCTAAAGTTTGTCATTTTGATAAAGTCTGTGCCTTTGTAATGAGTTTTGACATATACAAAACTGTTCTAAACAGGTATAGTGAGAATACATTTCACATTTTCTTCTTTTTATAGAATGACCAATGATAATTATTATCGTTTTTGAAGTATACGTGTCCTGAGGACTGTTGTAAGATGACTGGATATAATGTAATAAGAAATATAATTAGTGAACAGTATATGGACTATTCATGGGTTATTTATGGCTTTGTATGTAGACTTTATGGTCTCTTTGGATCAGGAACTTGTGAATGTTTGTCCTAGCCCAAACAGCTTGGTTTATGTGATGGAATTGCTTGAAAGATGTTGGAGGCTGTGATCTTGCTGAAGAGAGTTCATGTCTCTGGTGTGGTGTGCCCATGAGCTTTGGAGAAGTATCTTCTGTGTTGAGACATGGCTGCTTAGAGACATGGGCACGATTTTCAACACAGGTGGCTTTAAAAGTGTCATGAAAGGTGCCAATCATTGTGATTGTAAAAATATGCTTGTGACTCTTTAGCGCATGAGAATGGTCAGTGGTATTGGAAGCCAAACTCTAAAGATGTTGCTGGAGAAATATGCTGCCCTTGCCACCTGTAAATAACGTTACCAGAGTGAAGCACCTGTGTGGTTCTAGACAGCTCACATGGGTTGTGAAGCAGGCGACTCTGAAGGTCACACAGCAGGAATTTGAATTCTTTAAGACTCTAGATTGTGGAATGGAAAGCATAACGGAAGTAGCCTAGCTGCACTACGGAAGAATGATAAGAATAATGTATTGCAAAGACTAATCAGCTTAATAAATGATTAAACATGTGCATTTTGCTATATTGTGGTTTGCACTGGAGTAAAAGTTGGTAGACAAGTGCTTTCTTAAAAGGATGGCATACATCATTGTGGTGTGTGGAATATTGCAGCACACATGCTCTATATGCAGGAGCCTTTGCTGATATTCTACTTATGGACTACTCATGGGTTATGTATGGCTTTGTATGTAGACTTTATGGTCTCTTTGGATCAGGAACTTGTGAATGTTTGTCCTAGCCCAAACAGCTTGGTTTATGTGATGGAATTGCTTGAAAGATGTTGGAGGCTGTGATCTTGCTGAAGAGAGTTCATGTCTCTGGTGTGGTGTGCCCATGAGCTTTGGAGAAGTATCTTCTGTGTTGAGACATGGCTGCTTAGAGACATGGGCACGATTTTCAACACAGGTGGCTTTAAAAGTGTCATGAAAGGTGCCAATCATTGTGATTGTAAAAATATGCTTGTGACTCTTTAGCGCATGAGAATGGTCAGTGGTATTGGAAGCCAAACTCTAAAGATGTTGCTGGAGAAATATGCTGCCCTTGCCACCTGTAAATAACGTTACCAGAGTGAAGCACCTGTGTGGTTCTAGACAGCTCACATGGGTTGTGAAGCAGGCGACTCTGAAGGTCACACAGCAGGAATTTGAATTCTTTAAGACTCTAGATTGTGGAATGGAAAGCATAATGGAAGTAGCCTAGCTGCACTACGGAAGAATGATAAGAATAATGTGTTGCAAAGACTAATCAGCTTAATAAATGATTAAACATGTGCATTTTGCTATATTGTGGTTTGCACTGGAGTAAAAGTTGATAGACATATGGGTTCTTAAAAGAATAACAGACATAATTGAGGTTGGTGGAATATGGTAGCACACAGGGTAAACAAGTAGGAGCTTTTAATGATGTTGAATTTACCCATAAAACTCTTATATGAACAGGTGTTATGAGATGGCGACACACACATGGCGGGAGTGACAACGACTGTACAGTCACATAAACAGACACAAGGCAAGCTAAACTAAATGATACTAACAATTACACACGTATTTAATAATTGTACAACCTAACCATCATAAAACTATCTTTTAACTGAGCCGCGCTGGGGCCTCATGGGTAATTTGCCTCGGTCCAATGGGGCATTCCCCACTTACCCATGCGCCCCCGTGGCTGCGCTATTCATCTGTATTACGTTACGATAATGTACAATTATTTTAAATATGTCTGTAATTATGTGTGCCATTTAGTTTACCTTGCCCTGTGTCTGTTTATGTTACTGAAATGTTTTATTTTGTAGATTATTAAAAGAATAATCAAAAGGAGGCCGTGCCCTTAGGCTATAGGCATTTTACCAAGGCAACGGGACAACAAATCAAGTCAAAACAATTAGTTTTTCAAATTAAAGCGACACTCGTGCGTTTTTGTAAATCTACAAATTAAAAGTGAGACGGACTTGATTGTAGTCACTGGAAAACAGCTGCACACACGGTCGATATGTGAAAACTCTGCCTTTTATTTAAATTACACATAAAAGATATATAAGAACACGTCTAATGACATGGCGACACAAACATGGCGGGAGTGACAACGACTGTACAGTCACATAAACAGACACAAGGCAAGCTAAACTAAATGATACTAACAATTACACACGTATTTAATAATTGTACAACCTAACCATCATAAACCTATCTTTTAACTGAGCCGCGCTGGGGCCTCATGGGTAATTTGCCTCGGTCCAATGGGGCATTCCCCACTTACCCATGCGCCCCCGTGGCTGCGCTATTCATCTGTATTACGTTACGATAATGTACAATTATTTTAAATATGTCTGTAATTATGTGTGCTATTTAGTTTACCTTGCCCTGTGTCTGTTTATGTGACTGAAAAGTTTTATTTTGTAGATTAATAAAAGAATAATCAAAAGGAGGCCGTGCCCTTAGGCTATAGGCATTTTACCAAGGCAACGGGACAACAAATCAAGACAAAACAATTCGTTTTTCAAATTAAAGCGACACTCGTGCATTTTTGTTCATTTACAAATTAAATAGTGTTAACTTTCTAACCTCTAAAGTTTGTCATTTTGATAAAGTCTGTGCCTTTGTAATGAGTTTTGACATATACAAAACTGTTCTAAACAGGTATAGTGAGAATACATTTCACATTTTCTTCTTTTTATAGAATGACCAATGATAATTATTATCGTTTTTGAAGTATACGTGTCCTGAGGACTGTTGTAAGATGACTGGATATAATGTAATAAGAAATATAATTAGTGAACAGTATATGGACTATTCATGGGTTATTTATGGCTTTGTATGTAGACTTTATGGTCTCTTTGGATCAGGAACTTGTGAATGTTTGTCCTAGCCCAAACAGCTTGGTTTATGTGATGGAATTGCTTGAAAGATGTTGGAGGCTGTGATCTTGCTGAAGAGAGTTCATGTCTCTGGTGTGGTGTGCCCATGAGCTTTGGAGAAGTATCTTCTGTGTTGAGACATGGCTGCTTAGAGACATGGGCACGATTTTCAACACAGGTGGCTTTAAAAGTGTCATGAAAGGTGCCAATCATTGTGATTGTAAAAATATGCTTGTGACTCTTTAGCGCATGAGAATGGTCAGTGGTATTGGAAGCCAAACTCTAAAGATGTTGCTGGAGAAATATGCTGCCCTTGCCACCTGTAAATAACGTTACCAGAGTGAAGCACCTGTGTGGTTCTAGACAGCTCACATGGGTTGTGAAGCAGGCGACTCTGAAGGTCACACAGCAGGAATTTGAATTCTTTAAGACTCTAGATTGTGGAATGGAAAGCATAACGGAAGTAGCCTAGCTGCACTACGGAAGAATGATAAGAATAATGTATTGCAAAGACTAATCAGCTTAATAAATGATTAAACATGTGCATTTTGCTATATTGTGGTTTGCACTGGAGTAAAAGTTGGTAGACAAGTGCTTTCTTAAAAGGATGGCATACATCATTGTGGTGTGTGGAATATTGCAGCACACATGCTCTATATGCAGGAGCCTTTGCTGATATTCTACTTATGGACTACTCATGGGTTATGTATGGCTTTGTATGTAGACTTTATGGTCTCTTTGGATCAGGAACTTGTGAATGTTTGTCCTAGCCCAAACAGCTTGGTTTATGTGATGGAATTGCTTGAAAGATGTTGGAGGCTGTGATCTTGCTGAAGAGAGTTCATGTCTCTGGTGTGGTGTGCCCATGAGCTTTGGAGAAGTATCTTCTGTGTTGAGACATGGCTGCTTAGAGACATGGGCACGATTTTCAACACAGGTGGCTTTAAAAGTGTCATGAAAGGTGCCAATCATTGTGATTGTAAAAATATGCTTGTGACTCTTTAGCGCATGAGAATGGTCAGTGGTATTGGAAGCCAAACTCTAAAGATGTTGCTGGAGAAATATGCTGCCCTTGCCACCTGTAAATAACGTTACCAGAGTGAAGCACCTGTGTGGTTCTAGACAGCTCACATGGGTTGTGAAGCAGGCGACTCTGAAGGTCACACAGCAGGAATTTGAATTCTTTAAGACTCTAGATTGTGGAATGGAAAGCATAACGGAAGTAGCCTAGCTGCACTACGGAAGAATGATAAGAATAATGTGTTGCAAAGACTAATCAGCTTAATAAATGATTAAACATGTGCATTTTGCTATATTGTGGTTTGCACTGGAGTAAAAGTTGATAGACATATGGGTTCTTAAAAGAATAACAGACATAATTGAGGTTGGTGGAATATGGTAGCACACAGGGTAAACAAGTAGGAGCTTTTAATGATGTTGAATTTACCCATAAAACTCTTATATGAACAGGTGTTATGAGATGGCGACACACACATGGCGGGAGTGACAACGACTGTACAGTCACATAAACAGACACAAGGCAAGCTAAACTAAATGATACTAACAATTACACACGTATTTAATAATTGTACAACCTAACCATCATAAAACTATCTTTTAACTGAGCCGCGCTGGGGCCTCATGGGTAATTTGCCTCGGTCCAATGGGGCATTCCCCACTTACCCATGCGCCCCCGTGGCTGCGCTATTCATCTGTATTACGTTACGATAATGTACAATTATTTTAAATATGTCTGTAATTATGTGTGCCATTTAGTTTACCTTGCCCTGTGTCTGTTTATGTTACTGAAATGTTTTATTTTGTAGATTATTAAAAGAATAATCAAAAGGAGGCCGTGCCCTTAGGCTATAGGCATTTTACCAAGGCAACGGGACAACAAATCAAGTCAAAACAATTAGTTTTTCAAATTAAAGCGACACTCGTGCGTTTTTGTAAATCTACAAATTAAAAGTGAGACGGACTTGATTGTAGTCACTGGAAAACAGCTGCACACACGGTCGATATGTGAAAACTCCGCCTTTTATTTAAATTACACATAAAAGATATATAAGAACACGTCTAATGACATGGCGACACAAACATGGCGGGAGTGACAACGACTGTACAGTCACATAAACAGACACAAGGCAAGCTAAACTAAATGATACTAACAATTACACACGTATTTAATAATTGTACAACCTAACCATCATAAACCTATCTTTTAACTGAGCCGCGCTGGGGCCTCATGGGTAATTTGCCTCGGTCCAATGGGGCATGCCCCACTTACCCATGCGCCCCCGTGGCTGCGCTATTCATCTGTATTACGTTACGATAATGTACAATTATTTTAAATATGTCTGTAATTATGTGTGCTATTTAGTTTACCTTGCCCTGTGTCTGTTTATGTGACTGAAAAGTTTTATTTTGTAGATTAATAAAAGAATAATCAAAAGGAGGCCGTGCCCTTAGGCTATAGGCATTTTACCAAGGCAACGGGACAACAAATCAAGACAAAACAATTCGTTTTTCAAATTAAAGCGACACTCGTGCATTTTTGTTCATTTACAAATTAAATAGTGTTAACTTTCTAACCTCTAAAGTTTGTCATTTTGATAAAGTCTGTGCCTTTGTAATGAGTTTTGACATATACAAAACTGTTCTAAACAGGTATAGTGAGAATACATTTCACATTTTCTTCTTTTTATAGAATGACCAATGATAATTATTATCGTTTTTGAAGTATACGTGTCCTGAGGACTGTTGTAAGATGACTGGATATAATGTAATAAGAAATATAATTAGTGAACAGTATATGGACTATTCATGGGTTATTTATGGCTTTGTATGTAGACTTTATGGTCTCTTTGGATCAGGAACTTGTGAATGTTTGTCCTAGCCCAAACAGCTTGGTTTATGTGATGGAATTGCTTGAAAGATGTTGGAGGCTGTGATCTTGCTGAAGAGAGTTCATGTCTCTGGTGTGGTGTGCCCATGAGCTTTGGAGAAGTATCTTCTGTGTTGAGACATGGCTGCTTAGAGACATGGGCACGATTTTCAACACAGGTGGCTTTAAAAGTGTCATGAAAGGTGCCAATCATTGTGATTGTAAAAATATGCTTGTGACTCTTTAGCGCATGAGAATGGTCAGTGGTATTGGAAGCCAAACTCTAAAGATGTTGCTGGAGAAATATGCTGCCCTTGCCACCTGTAAATAACGTTACCAGAGTGAAGCACCTGTGTGGTTCTAGACAGCTCACATGGGTTGTGAAGCAGGCGACTCTGAAGGTCACACAGCAGGAATTTGAATTCTTTAAGACTCTAGATTGTGGAATGGAAAGCATAACGGAAGTAGCCTAGCTGCACTACGGAAGAATGATAAGAATAATGTATTGCAAAGACTAATCAGCTTAATAAATGATTAAACATGTGCATTTTGCTATATTGTGGTTTGCACTGGAGTAAAAGTTGGTAGACAAGTGCTTTCTTAAAAGGATGGCATACATCATTGTGGTGTGTGGAATATTGCAGCACACATGCTCTATATGCAGGAGCCTTTGCTGATATTCTACTTATGGACTACTCATGGGTTATGTATGGCTTTGTATGTAGACTTTATGGTCTCTTTGGATCAGGAACTTGTGAATGTTTGTCCTAGCCCAAACAGCTTGGTTTATGTGATGGAATTGCTTGAAAGATGTTGGAGGCTGTGATCTTGCTGAAGAGAGTTCATGTCTCTGGTGTGGTGTGCCCATGAGCTTTGGAGAAGTATCTTCTGTGTTGAGACATGGCTGCTTAGAGACATGGGCACGATTTTCAACACAGGTGGCTTTAAAAGTGTCATGAAAGGTGCCAATCATTGTGATTGTAAAAATATGCTTGTGACTCTTTAGCGCATGAGAATGGTCAGTGGTATTGGAAGCCAAACTCTAAAGATGTTGCTGGAGAAATATGCTGCCCTTGCCACCTGTAAATAACGTTACCAGAGTGAAGCACCTGTGTGGTTCTAGACAGCTCACATGGGTTGTGAAGCAGGCGACTCTGAAGGTCACACAGCAGGAATTTGAATTCTTTAAGACTCTAGATTGTGGAATGGAAAGCATAACGGAAGTAGCCTAGCTGCATGACGGAAGAATGATAAGAATAATGTATTGCAAAGACTAATCAGCTTAATAAATGATTAAACATGTGCATTTTGCTATATTGTGGTTTGCACTGGAGTAAAAGTTGGTAGACAAGTGCTTTCTTAAAAGGATGGCATACATCATTGTGGTGTGTGGAATATTGCAGCACACATGCTCTATATGCAGGAGCCTTTGCTGATATTCTACTTATGGACTACTCATGGGTTATGTATGGCTTTGTATGTAGACTTTATGGTCTCTTTGGATCAGGAACTTGTGAATGTTTGTCCTAGCCCAAACAGCTTGGTTTATGTGATGGAATTGCTTGAAAGATGTTGGAGGCTGTGATCTTGCTGAAGAGAGTTCATGTCTCTGGTGTGGTGTGCCCATGAGCTTTGGAGAAATATCTTCTGTGTTGAGACATGGCTGCTTAGAGACATGGGCACGATTTTCAACACAGGTGGCTTTAAAAGTGTCATGAAAGGTGCCAATCATTGTGATTGTAAAAATATGCTTGTGACTCTTTAGCGCATGAGAATGGTCAGTGGTATTGGAAGCCAAACTCTAAAGATGTTGCTGGAGAAATATGCTGCCCTTGCCACCTGTAAATAACGTTACCAGAGTGAAGCACCTGTGTGTTTCTAGACAGCTCACATGGGTTGTGAAGCAGGCGACTCTGAAGGTCACACAGCAGGAATTTGAATTCTTTAAGACTCTAGATTGTGGAATGGAAAGCATAACGGAAGTAGCCTAGCTGCACTACGGAAGAATGATAAGAATAATGTATTGCAAAGACTAATCAGCTTAATAACTGATTAAACATGTGCATTTTGCTATATTGTGGTTTGCACTGGAGTAAAAGTTGGTAGACAAGTGCTTTCTTAAAAGGATGGCATACATCATTGTGGTGTGTGGAATATTGCAGCACACATGCTCTATATGCAGGAGCCTTTGCTGATATTCTACTTATGGACTACTCATGGGTTATGTATGGCTTTGTATGTAGACTTTATGGTCTCTTTGGATCAGGAACTTGTGAATGTTTGTCCTAGCCCAAACAGCTTGGTTTATGTGATGGAATTGCTTGAAAGATGTTGGAGGCTGTGATCTTGCTGAAGAGAGTTCATGTCTCTGGTGTGGTGTGCCCATGAGCTTTGGAGAAGTATCTTCTGTGTTGAGACATGGCTGCTTAGAGACATGGGCACGATTTTCAACACAGGTGGCTTTAAAAGTGTCATGAAAGGTGCCAATCATTGTGATTGTAAAAATATGCTTGTGACTCTTTAGCGCATGAGAATGGTCAGTGGTATTGGAAGCCAAACTCTAAAGATGTTGCTGGAGAAATATGCTGCCCTTGCCACCTGTAAATAACGTTACCAGAGTGAAGCACCTGTGTGGTTCTAGACAGCTCACATGGGTTGTGAAGCAGGCGACTCTGAAGGTCACACAGCAGGAATTTGAATTCTTTAAGACTCTAGATTGTGGAATGGAAAGCATAACGGAAGTAGCCTAGCTGCACTACGGAAGAATGATAAGAATAATGTATTGCAAAGACTAATCAGCTTAATAAATGATTAAACATGTGCATTTTGCTCTATTGTGGTTTGCACTGGAGTAAAAGTTGATAGACATATGGGTTCTTAAAAGAATAACAGACATAATTGTGGTTGGTGGAATATGGTAGCACACAGGGTAAACAAGTAGGAGCTTTTAATGATGTTGAATTTACCCATAAAACTCTTATATGAACAGGTGTTATGAGATGGCGACACACACATGGCGGGAGTGACAACGACTGTACAGTCACATAAACAGACACAAGGCAAGCTAAACTAAATGATACTAACAATTACACACGTATTTAATAATTGTACAACCTAACCATCATAAAACTATCTTTTAACTGAGCCGCGCTGGGGCCTCATGGGTAATTTGCCTCGGTCCAATGGGGCATTCCCCACTTACCCATGCGCCCCCGTGGCTGCGCTATTCATCTGTATTACGTTACGATAATGTACAATTATTTTAAATATGTCTGTAATTATGTGTGCCATTTAGTTTACCTTGCCCTGTGTCTGTTTATGTGACTGAAAAGTTTTATTTTGTAGATTAATAAAAGAATAATCAAAAGGAGGCCGTGCCCTTAGGCTATAGGCATTTTACCAAGGCAACGGGACAACAAATCAAGTCAAAACAATTAGTTTTTCAAATTAAAGCGACACTCGTGCGTTTTTGTAAATCTACAAATTAAAAGTGAGACGGACTTGATTGTAGTCACTGGAAAACAGCTGCACACACGGTCGATATGTGAAAACTCCGCCTTTTATTTAAATTACACATAAAAGATATATAAGAACACGTCTAATGACATGGCGACACAAACATGGCGGGAGTGACAACGACTGTACAGTCACATAAACAGACACAAGGCAAGCTAAACTAAATGATACTAACAATTACACACGTATTTAATAATTGTACAACCTAACCATCATAAACCTATCTTTTAACTGAGCCGCGCTGGGGCCTCATGGGTAATTTGCCTCGGTCCAATGGGGCATTCCCCACTTACCCATGCGCCCCCGTGGCTGCGCTATTCATCTGTATTACGTTACGATAATGTACAATTATTTTAAATATGTCTGTAATTATGTGTGCTATTTAGTTTACCTTGCCCTGTGTCTGTTTATGTGACTGAAAAGTTTTATTTTGTAGATTAATAAAAGAATAATCAAAAGGAGGCCGTGCCCTTAGGCTATAGGCATTTTACCAAGGCAACGGGACAACAAATCAAGACAAAACAATTCGTTTTTCAAATTAAAGCGACACTCGTGCATTTTTGTTCATTTACAAATTAAATAGTGTTAACTTTCTAACCTCTAAAGTTTGTCATTTTGATAAAGTCTGTGCCTTTGTAATGAGTTTTGACATATACAAAACTGTTCTAAACAGGTATAGTGAGAATACATTTCACATTTTCTTCTTTTTATAGAATGACCAATGATAATTATTATCGTTTTTGAAGTATACGTGTCCTGAGGACTGTTGTAAGATGACTGGATATAATGTAATAAGAAATATAATTAGTGAACAGTATATGGACTATTCATGGGTTATTTATGGCTTTGTATGTAGACTTTATGGTCTCTTTGGATCAGGAACTTGTGAATGTTTGTCCTAGCCCAAACAGCTTGGTTTATGTGATGGAATTGCTTGAAAGATGTTGGAGGCTGTGATCTTGCTGAAGAGAGTTCATGTCTCTGGTGTGGTGTGCCCATGAGCTTTGGAGAAGTATCTTCTGTGTTGAGACATGGCTGCTTAGAGACATGGGCACGATTTTCAACACAGGTGGCTTTAAAAGTGTCATGAAAGGTGCCAATCATTGTGATTGTAAAAATATGCTTGTGACTCTTTAGCGCATGAGAATGGTCAGTGGTATTGGAAGCCAAACTCTAAAGATGTTGCTGGAGAAATATGCTGCCCTTGCCACCTGTAAATAACGTTACCAGAGTGAAGCACCTGTGTGGTTCTAGACAGCTCACATGGGTTGTGAAGCAGGCGACTCTGAAGGTCACACAGCAGGAATTTGAATTCTTTAAGACTCTAGATTGTGGAATGGAAAGCATAACGGAAGTAGCCTAGCTGCACTACGGAAGAATGATAAGAATAATGTATTGCAAAGACTAATCAGCTTAATAAATGATTAAACATGTGCATTTTGCTATATTTTGGTTTGCACTGGAGTAAAAGTTGGTAGACAAGTGCTTTCTTAAAAGGATGGCATACATCATTGTGGTGTGTGGAATATTGCAGCACACATGCTCTATATGCAGGAGCCTTTGCTGATATTCTACTTATGGACTACTCATGGGTTATGTATGGCTTTGTATGTAGACTTTATGGTCTCTTTGGATCAGGAACTTGTGAATGTTTGTCCTAGCCCAAACAGCTTGGTTTATGTGATGGAATTGCTTGAAAGATGTTGGAGGCTGTGATCTTGCTGAAGAGAGTTCATGTCTCTGGTGTGGTGTGCCCATGAGCTTTGGAGAAGTATCTTCTGTGTTGAGACATGGCTGCTTAGAGACATGGGCACGATTTTCAACACAGGTGGCTTTAAAAGTGTCATGAAAGGTGCCAATCATTGTGATTGTAAAAATATGCTTGTGACTCTTTAGCGCATGAGAATGGTCAGTGGTATTGGAAGCCAAACTCTAAAGATGTTGCTGGAGAAATATGCTGCCCTTGCCACCTGTAAATAACGTTACCAGAGTGAAGCACCTGTGTGGTTCTAGACAGCTCACATGGGTTGTGAAGCAGGCGACTCTGAAGGTCACACAGCAGGAATTTGAATTCTTTAAGACTCTAGATTGTGGAATGGAAAGCATAACGGAAGTAGCCTAGCTGCACTACGGAAGAATGATAAGAATAATGTATTGCAAAGACTAATCAGCTTAATAAATGATTAAACATGTGCATTTTGCTCTATTGTGGTTTGCACTGGAGTAAAAGTTGATAGACATATGGGTTCTTAAAAGAATAACAGACATAATTGTGGTTGGTGGAATATGGTAGCACACAGGGTAAACAAGTAGGAGCTTTTAATGATGTTGAATTTACCCATAAAACTCTTATATGAACAGGTGTTATGAGATGGCGACACACACATGGCGGGAGTGACAACGACTGTACAGTCACATAAACAGACACAAGGCAAGCTAAACTAAATGATACTAACAATTACACACGTATTTAATAATTGTACAACCTAACCATCATAAAACTATCTTTTAACTGAGCCGCGCTGGGGCCTCATGGGTAATTTGCCTCGGTCCAATGGGGCATTCCCCACTTACCCATGCGCCCCCGTGGCTGCGCTATTCATCTGTATTACGTTACGATAATGTACAATTATTTTAAATATGTCTGTAATTATGTGTGCCATTTAGTTTACCTTGCCCTGTGTCTGTTTATGTGACTGAAAAGTTTTATTTTGTAGATTAATAAAAGAATAATCAAAAGGAGGCCGTGCCCTTAGGCTATAGGCATTTTACCAAGGCAACGGGACAACAAATCAAGTCAAAACAATTAGTTTTTCAAATTAAAGCGACACTCGTGCGTTTTTGTAAATCTACAAATTAAAAGTGAGACGGACTTGATTGTAGTCACTGGAAAACAGCTGCACACACGGTCGATATGTGAAAACTCCGCCTTTTATTTAAATTACACATAAAAGATATATAAGAACACGTCTAATGACATGGCGACACAAACATGGCGGGAGTGACAACGACTGTACAGTCACATAAACAGACACAAGGCAAGCTAAACTAAATGATACTAACAATTACACACGTATTTAATAATTGTACAACCTAACCATCATAAACCTATCTTTTAACTGAGCCGCGCTGGGGCCTCATGGGTAATTTGCCTCGGTCCAATGGGGCATTCCCCACTTACCCATGCGCCCCCGTGGCTGCGCTATTCATCTGTATTACGTTACGATAATGTACAATTATTTTAAATATGTCTGTAATTATGTGTGCTATTTAGTTTACCTTGCCCTGTGTCTGTTTATGTGACTGAAAAGTTTTATTTTGTAGATTAATAAAAGAATAATCAAAAGGAGGCCGTGCCCTTAGGCTATAGGCATTTTACCAAGGCAACGGGACAACAAATCAAGACAAAACAATTCGTTTTTCAAATTAAAGCGACACTCGTGCATTTTTGTTCATTTACAAATTAAATAGTGTTAACTTTCTAACCTCTAAAGTTTGTCATTTTGATAAAGTCTGTGCCTTTGTAATGAGTTTTGACATATACAAAACTGTTCTAAACAGGTATAGTGAGAATACATTTCACATTTTCTTCTTTTTATAGAATGACCAATGATAATTATTATCGTTTTTGAAGTATACGTGTCCTGAGGACTGTTGTAAGATGACTGGATATAATGTAATAAGAAATATAATTAGTGAACAGTATATGGACTATTCATGGGTTATTTATGGCTTTGTATGTAGACTTTATGGTCTCTTTGGATCAGGAACTTGTGAATGTTTGTCCTAGCCCAAACAGCTTGGTTTATGTGATGGAATTGCTTGAAAGATGTTGGAGGCTGTGATCTTGCTGAAGAGAGTTCATGTCTCTGGTGTGGTGTGCCCATGAGCTTTGGAGAAGTATCTTCTGTGTTGAGACATGGCTGCTTAGAGACATGGGCACGATTTTCAACACAGGTGGCTTTAAAAGTGTCATGAAAGGTGCCAATCATTGTGATTGTAAAAATATGCTTGTGACTCTTTAGCGCATGAGAATGGTCAGTGGTATTGGAAGCCAAACTCTAAAGATGTTGCTGGAGAAATATGCTGCCCTTGCCACCTGTAAATAACGTTACCAGAGTGAAGCACCTGTGTGGTTCTAGACAGCTCACATGGGTTGTGAAGCAGGCGACTCTGAAGGTCACACAGCAGGAATTTGAATTCTTTAAGACTCTAGATTGTGGAATGGAAAGCATAACGGAAGTAGCCTAGCTGCACTACGGAAGAATGATAAGAATAATGTATTGCAAAGACTAATCAGCTTAATAAATGATTAAACATGTGCATTTTGCTATATTTTGGTTTGCACTGGAGTAAAAGTTGGTAGACAAGTGCTTTCTTAAAAGGATGGCATACATCATTGTGGTGTGTGGAATATTGCAGCACACATGCTCTATATGCAGGAGCCTTTGCTGATATTCTACTTATGGACTACTCATGGGTTATGTATGGCTTTGTATGTAGACTTTATGGTCTCTTTGGATCAGGAACTTGTGAATGTTTGTCCTAGCCCAAACAGCTTGGTTTATGTGATGGAATTGCTTGAAAGATGTTGGAGGCTGTGATCTTGCTGAAGAGAGTTCATGTCTCTGGTGTGGTGTGCCCATGAGCTTTGGAGAAGTATCTTCTGTGTTGAGACATGGCTGCTTAGAGACATGGGCACGATTTTCAACACAGGTGGCTTTAAAAGTGTCATGAAAGGTGCCAATCATTGTGATTGTAAAAATATGCTTGTGACTCTTTAGCGCATGAGAATGGTCAGTGGTATTGGAAGCCAAACTCTAAAGATGTTGCTGGAGAAATATGCTGCCCTTGCCACCTGTAAATAACGTTACCAGAGTGAAGCACCTGTGTGGTTCTAGACAGCTCACATGGGTTGTGAAGCAGGCGACTCTGAAGGTCACACAGCAGGAATTTGAATTCTTTAAGACTCTAGATTGTGGAATGGAAAGCATAACGGAAGTAGCCTAGCTGCACTACGGAAGAATGATAAGAATAATGTATTGCAAAGACTAATCAGCTTAATAAATGATTAAACATGTGCATTTTGCTCTATTGTGGTTTGCACTGGAGTAAAAGTTGATAGACATATGGGTTCTTAAAAGAATAACAGACATAATTGTGGTTGGTGGAATATGGTAGCACACAGGGTAAACAAGTAGGAGCTTTTAATGATGTTGAATTTACCCATAAAACTCTTATATGAACAGGTGTTATGAGATGGCGACACACACATGGCGGGAGTGACAACGACTGTACAGTCACATAAACAGACACAAGGCAAGCTAAACTAAATGATACTAACAATTACACACGTATTTAATAATTGTACAACCTAACCATCATAAAACTATCTTTTAACTGAGCCGCGCTGGGGCCTCATGGGTAATTTGCCTCGGTCCAATGGGGCATTCCCCACTTACCCATGCGCCCCCGTGGCTGCGCTATTCATCTGTATTACGTTACGATAATGTACAATTATTTTAAATATGTCTGTAATTATGTGTGCCATTTAGTTTACCTTGCCCTGTGTCTGTTTATGTGACTGAAAAGTTTTATTTTGTAGATTAATAAAAGAATAATCAAAAGGAGGCCGTGCCCTTAGGCTATAGGCATTTTACCAAGGCAACGGGACAACAAATCAAGTCAAAACAATTAGTTTTTCAAATTAAAGCGACACTCGTGCGTTTTTGTAAATCTACAAATTAAAAGTGAGACGGACTTGATTGTAGTCACTGGAAAACAGCTGCACACACGGTCGATATGTGAAAACTCCGCCTTTTATTTAAATTACACATAAAAGATATATAAGAACACGTCTAATGACATGGCGACACAAACATGGCGGGAGTGACAACGACTGTACAGTCACATAAACAGACACAAGGCAAGCTAAACTAAATGATACTAACAATTACACACGTATTTAATAATTGTACAACCTAACCATCATAAACCTATCTTTTAACTGAGCCGCGCTGGGGCCTCATGGGTAATTTGCCTCGGTCCAATGGGGCATTCCCCACTTACCCATGCGCCCCCGTGGCTGCGCTATTCATCTGTATTACGTTACGATAATGTACAATTATTTTAAATATGTCTGTAATTATGTGTGCTATTTAGTTTACCTTGCCCTGTGTCTGTTTATGTGACTGAAAAGTTTTATTTTGTAGATTAATAAAAGAATAATCAAAAGGAGGCCGTGCCCTTAGGCTATAGGCATTTTACCAAGGCAACGGGACAACAAATCAAGACAAAACAATTCGTTTTTCAAATTAAAGCGACACTCGTGCATTTTTGTTCATTTACAAATTAAATAGTGTTAACTTTCTAACCTCTAAAGTTTGTCATTTTGATAAAGTCTGTGCCTTTGTAATGAGTTTTGACATATACAAAACTGTTCTAAACAGGTATAGTGAGAATACATTTCACATTTTCTTCTTTTTATAGAATGACCAATGATAATTATTATCGTTTTTGAAGTATACGTGTCCTGAGGACTGTTGTAAGATGACTGGATATAATGTAATAAGAAATATAATTAGTGAACAGTATATGGACTATTCATGGGTTATTTATGGCTTTGTATGTAGACTTTATGGTCTCTTTGGATCAGGAACTTGTGAATGTTTGTCCTAGCCCAAACAGCTTGGTTTATGTGATGGAATTGCTTGAAAGATGTTGGAGGCTGTGATCTTGCTGAAGAGAGTTCATGTCTCTGGTGTGGTGTGCCCATGAGCTTTGGAGAAGTATCTTCTGTGTTGAGACATGGCTGCTTAGAGACATGGGCACGATTTTCAACACAGGTGGCTTTAAAAGTGTCATGAAAGGTGCCAATCATTGTGATTGTAAAAATATGCTTGTGACTCTTTAGCGCATGAGAATGGTCAGTGGTATTGGAAGCCAAACTCTAAAGATGTTGCTGGAGAAATATGCTGCCCTTGCCACCTGTAAATAACGTTACCAGAGTGAAGCACCTGTGTGGTTCTAGACAGCTCACATGGGTTGTGAAGCAGGCGACTCTGAAGGTCACACAGCAGGAATTTGAATTCTTTAAGACTCTAGATTGTGGAATGGAAAGCATAACGGAAGTAGCCTAGCTGCACTACGGAAGAATGATAAGAATAATGTATTGCAAAGACTAATCAGCTTAATAAATGATTAAACATGTGCATTTTGCTATATTTTGGTTTGCACTGGAGTAAAAGTTGGTAGACAAGTGCTTTCTTAAAAGGATGGCATACATCATTGTGGTGTGTGGAATATTGCAGCACACATGCTCTATATGCAGGAGCCTTTGCTGATATTCTACTTATGGACTACTCATGGGTTATGTATGGCTTTGTATGTAGACTTTATGGTCTCTTTGGATCAGGAACTTGTGAATGTTTGTCCTAGCCCAAACAGCTTGGTTTATGTGATGGAATTGCTTGAAAGATGTTGGAGGCTGTGATCTTGCTGAAGAGAGTTCATGTCTCTGGTGTGGTGTGCCCATGAGCTTTGGAGAAGTATCTTCTGTGTTGAGACATGGCTGCTTAGAGACATGGGCACGATTTTCAACACAGGTGGCTTTAAAAGTGTCATGAAAGGTGCCAATCATTGTGATTGTAAAAATATGCTTGTGACTCTTTAGCGCATGAGAATGGTCAGTGGTATTGGAAGCCAAACTCTAAAGATGTTGCTGGAGAAATATGCTGCCCTTGCCACCTGTAAATAACGTTACCAGAGTGAAGCACCTGTGTGGTTCTAGACAGCTCACATGGGTTGTGAAGCAGGCGACTCTGAAGGTCACACAGCAGGAATTTGAATTCTTTAAGACTCTAGATTGTGGAATGGAAAGCATAACGGAAGTAGCCTAGCTGCACTACGGAAGAATGATAAGAATAATGTATTGCAAAGACTAATCAGCTTAATAAATGATTAAACATGTGCATTTTGCTATATTGTGGTTTGCACTGGAGTAAAAGTTGGTAGACAAGTGCTTTCTTAAAAGGATGGCATACATCATTGTGGTGTGTGGAATATTGCAGCACACATGCTCTATATGCAGGAGCCTTTGCTGATATTCTACTTATGGACTACTCATGGGTTATGTATGGCTTTGTATGTAGACTTTATGGTCTCTTTGGATCAGGAACTTGTGAATGTTTGTCCTAGCCCAAACAGCTTGGTTTATGTGATGGAATTGCTTGAAAGATGTTGGAGGCTGTGATCTTGCTGAAGAGAGTTCATGTCTCTGGTGTGGTGTGCCCATGAGCTTTGGAGAAGTATCTTCTGTGTTGAGACATGGCTGCTTAGAGACATGGGCACGATTTTCAACACAGGTGGCTTTAAAAGTGTCATGAAAGGTGCCAATCATTGTGATTGTAAAAATATGCTTGTGACTCTTTAGCGCATGAGAATGGTCAGTGGTATTGGAAGCCAAACTCTAAAGATGTTGCTGGAGAAATATGCTGCCCTTGCCACCTGTAAATAACGTTACCAGAGTGAAGCACCTGTGTGGTTCTAGACAGCTCACATGGGTTGTGAAGCAGGCGACTCTGAAGGTCACACAGCAGGAATTTGAATTCTTTAAGACTCTAGATTGTGGAATGGAAAGCATAACGGAAGTAGCCTAGCTGCACTACGGAAGAATGATAAGAATAATGTATTGCAAAGACTAATCAGCTTAATAAATGATTAAACATGTGCATTTTGCTATATTGTGGTTTGCACTGGAGTAAAAGTTGGTAGACAAGTGCTTTCTTAAAAGGATGGCATACATCATTGTGGTGTGTGGAATATTGCAGCACACATGCTCTATATGCAGGAGCCTTTGCTGATATTCTACTTATGGACTACTCATGGGTTATGTATGGCTTTGTATGTAGACTTTATGGTCTCTTTGGATCAGGAACTTGTGAATGTTTGTCCTAGCCCAAACAGCTTGGTTTATGTGATGGAATTGCTTGAAAGATGTTGGAGGCTGTGATCTTGCTGAAGAGAGTTCATGTCTCTGGTGTGGTGTGCCCATGAGCTTTGGAGAAGTATCTTCTGTGTTGAGACATGGCTGCTTAGAGACATGGGCACGATTTTCAACACAGGTGGCTTTAAAAGTGTCATGAAAGGTGCCAATCATTGTGATTGTAAAAATATGCTTGTGACTCTTTAGCGCATGAGAATGGTCAGTGGTATTGGAAGCCAAACTCTAAAGATGTTGCTGGAGAAATATGCTGCCCTTGCCACCTGTAAATAACGTTACCAGAGTGAAGCACCTGTGTGGTTCTAGACAGCTCACATGGGTTGTGAAGCAGGCGACTCTGAAGGTCACACAGCAGGAATTTGAATTCTTTAAGACTCTAGATTGTGGAATGGAAAGCATAACGGAAGTAGCCTAGCTGCACGACGGAAGAATGATAAGAATAATGTATTGCAAAGACTAATCAGCTTAATAAATGATTAAACATGTGCATTTTGCTATATTGTGGTTTGCACTGGAGTAAAAGTTGGTAGACAAGTGCTTTCTTAAAAGGATGGCATACATCATTGTGGTGTGTGGAATATTGCAGCACACATGCTCTATATGCAGGAGCCTTTGCTGATATTCTACTTATGGACTACTCATGGGTTATGTACGGCTTTGTATGTAGACTTTATGGTCTCTTTGGATCAGGAACTTGTGAATGTTTGTCCTAGCCCAAACAGCTTGGTTTATGTGATGGAATTGCTTGAAAGATGTTGGAGGCTGTGATCTTGCTGAAGAGAGTTCATGTCTCTGGTGTGGTGTGCCCATGAGCTTTGGAGAAGTATCTTCTGTGTTGAGACATGGCTGCTTAGAGACATGGGCACGATTTTCAACACAGGTGGCTTTAAAAGTGTCATGAAAGGTGCCAATCATTGTGATTGTAAAAATATGCTTGTGACTCTTTAGCGCATGAGAATGGTCAGTGGTATTGGAAGCCAAACTCTAAAGATGTTGCTGGAGAAATATGCTGCCCTTGCCACCTGTAAATAACGTTACCAGAGTGAAGCACCTGTGTGTTTCTAGACAGCTCACATGTGTAACGCTCACCGCGTCACACAGCGCCAATTATAATAGTTTGGACTACGCCACCCTCAACTAGAGGGAAACTAATCAGTAACGTTTCACCCGCGCGAGATTACTGCCAGCGAAAATAAAATTGTTGGACTGCAGAGACTGAGATACAGATCATTTATTATACAAAATATAAAACACCGGACATTCTTAAAAAGAAGCACCGTGCGGTACAGCCACAGACTTTCCGGAGCAGCTACCTAACACAGGTTACCTCACTTCCACCAGCGGGGGTTGGCGCGCACCTAAAAGAATAAAGCAAACAAACCACTCGATACACAAATAACCCACACCACACGTTCGCGTGAACGCGCTCCAAATAAACTCAAATTCACTGCAAATAAACCCCAAATATGTAGGTGCCGCCAACACCTCACTCGTTCTGCTCCCACCTTTCTCCAACCGTACCGCCGGGCTAAAAATAAAAACACAACAGTAAATCACGTTCCACAAAACACGTCTGCCACTAACAAACTCCAATTCCTATAAAGAAAATTAAAGGGGAGAAAACAGTGGTCTAGCTCTCACGCGCACTCTGATGGCTCCGTGCAATAGCTGGAATGACTCAGATCGCCCGTGACTTGGCCACCTCTGCGACCGCTCGTATGCAGCTCACAACACACCCAGTCAGCTTCTAAAAGCCCCGAACAATCTCAAACTCCGAGAATGGGTAAAAGCTCTGGCCACTCAACAACTCTGTGAGAATGGGTAATAACTCTTGCCACCCGGAAACTCCGTGAGAATGGGTAATAACTCTTGCCACCCAGAAACTCCGTGAGGATGGGTAATAACTCTTGCCACCCAGAAACTCCGTGAGGATAGGTAATAACTCTTGCCACCCGGACCCGAGCGCGTCTCTCGTCCCGTCAATCAGCTTCCGAACTAACGAGAACACACGAGAGTTTAAATACCCTTCGTGATGTGCACTAATTCACTATGGGCGGTGCCCTTAATTAAACCGGGCTGTATTTTCAGGCACACTCTGTAACGGAGTCTTCCTGTTACATCTACCCCCCTCATACAATAAATCACTGTCCCAGTGATTTCCCCACTCACTCCCAGGGTCTATGCAGCACTGGTCTCGTTTCTAGTGGAGGGTGAACTAACAGCCTTGATGATGTCGCCACTGAGCGTGGGAGGTTAAAAGGGTTGGAATGCTGACCTGCAGTCACTCTGGACGTCCTCCTCACATCCCCTGGATTTACTCCTACAGGGATGGACTCACCCTCCTGATACTCCAGCCGCCTATTAGATGCAGAGCCTGACTGGTGTGGTTCAATCCACAAACCGATATCCCCCTCATCTTCACTCTCCAGCGGCGATTCGCTCTTATCCTCGCTCTGACCTACTAGGTCCACTCCTGGTACAACCAAATGCTGGCCAGGAACTTCCCGCAACTCAGCCCGATGTACATTTCTATCGGGGCCTGTTCCCTCCTCTGGGCGAATAGTGTAAACCCTGCCCCCACTATCCAGGCACTGAACCACCCTGTACCTAACCCCATCCCAATGGTCTTGAATCTTATTTCGCCCTTGCACATGATTACGCCGGTAAACCAGGGTGCCAGCTGGGAGAAGGTGTACAGCCTGGGGTTGAGACCTCTGGGCTCTCGCATCGGCGGCAGCCTCCATATTTCGTTTAGCATGACTAAAAGCGCTTTCCAGGAATGCCTGTTGCCCTCTGATCCATTCACCAACCGACCCTTCCACCATCTCCTCCTCAGCCTGTCCCAACAGAAAGTCAACAGGTAAATGTGGCTTCTGACCAAACAACAACTCGTACGGGGAATACCCTGTGGACTGATGAACAGTGGTATTGTAAGCAAACAGAAGATGGGAAAGATGTAAAGGCCACCTCTTCTTCTGCTCTGGGGGAAGAGAGCGCAACAAGTCATGCATGGTCCTGTTAAACCTCTCACATTGCCCATTTCCAGCTGGATGGTAAGGAGTTGTCCGACTCTTTTCTACCCCATACAGTCGGCAGAGACTCTTCAACAATTCCCCCTCGAAATTTCGACCTTGATCCGAATGGATCCGTTTGGGCACGCCATACTTGTAGAACCACCGCTCAACCAGAACCTTAGCCACGGTACTGGCTCTCTGGTCTGGAGTTGGATAGGCCTGTGTGAACTTTGAAAACACATCCGTTATTACCAAAACATTCTCTCTCCCATCACTGGAACGTTCCAAGACGGTGAAATCTATGGCAACTATGTCTAATGGCCGGGAAGCACTGAGCCGCCCCATGAACGTGCGTACCTTTGGTTGTACAGCCTTAGCAACCACACAACGTGAGCACTCCTGGCACCATCGGGCAATATCCTTCCGCATAAAGGGCCAATAACACCGTTGTCGGATCAAATTAGTGGTTCGCTCCGTACCCTGATGCCCATGATCATCATGAAGGGCAACCAACACCTCCCTCTGTAACACCTCAGGTAACAGCAGTTGCAAAATTTCCTCCCCTCCGTCTGGCGAATGTACAACCCTATACAAGACCCCAGCTTCCTCCCGTATTCTTTTCCACTGCTTAACCAATTCCACTACCGCGGGGGACTGCATGGCACGCTCTTCGACAGTGGGAGGTCTACCTCGGGTCCAATAGATAGTGAAGTCCCTGATCACTGGATCAGTGGCCTGAAGAGCCTGTAGCTCAGGCCTAGAACGAACAGGGAGCACATCAATCGCCGCCACTTGTGTCGATACTGGCTGCTCTAGCACCGCTGCCTCAACTAATTCAGGAACCACCACACCCGGAACTATTTCCTGAACAGAGTCGACAGATGGAACTGGCATACGAGACAGAGCGTCCGCATTCCCATTCTTAATGCCAGGACGGTACTTGAGCACAAAATCAAAACCAGCAAGCTGGGAAGCCCACCGCTGTTCCACCGCTCCCAGCTTAGCGGTCTGCAAATAACTTAATGGGTTGTTATCAGTAAATACCGTAAACTTGGCGCCTAACAAGTACTCACGGAACTTTTCCGTCACGGCCCACTTCAACCCCAACAGTTCCAATTTCAGAGCACTATAGTTGGACATGTTTTGCTCTGCCGGATGTAACCCTCGACTCGCATAAGCGATGGGCTTACGCTGACCTCCCTGATCTTGAGACAGCACTGCCCCCAACCCGTTATGGCTGGCATCAATCTCCAGGACGAAAGGCTTAGAGAAATCAGCATAGCCAAGGACTGGGGCTGCCACCAATGCCTGCTTCAAGAAAAGGAAAGCTTCTTCGCAAGCTCCAGTCCAATGCCCTCCCACAGCACAGGACCTGGTCTTTTTCTGGCCACCCTGCAGAGTAGCGACCAATCGGTGTAATGGGGCAGCATGGCGGGCAAATCCGTTGACAAACCTTCGATAATATGAGGCGAAACCTAAAAAAGATCGGAGCTCCTTCACAGTCTGGGGCCGCGCCCAGTCAGCCACCACCTGGATTTTATCTGGGTCAGTTGACACCCCCTCCGCAGAGATCACATGTCCCAAATACCGAACCTCTGTCTGAAAAAAATGACACTTGTCAAATTTTAACTTCAACTGGTGATGTTGCAGCCGCTCAAACACCAACTCCAAACGTTGCAGATGATCCTCAAAAGAAGAAGAAAACACCACGATATCATCCAGATATAACAGCAATGACTGAAATCTTTCATCCCCGAAGATGCGCTCCATGAGCCGTTGGAAGGTACTGGGGGCATTACATAACCCAAAAGGCATGCGATTAAATTCGAACAACCCAAAGGGAGTACAGAACGCAGTCTTTTGCTTATCTCCCTCCGCCATAGGGACCTGATTGTAACCGCTAGCCAAATCCAGAGTAGTAAACAACTTGGCTCCCGAGAGTGCATCTAGCGACTCTTCTATACGCGGCAAGGGATAGGCATCTTTCCGGGTTTTCACGTTCAGCTGTCTATAGTCTACACAGAGACGGATTGACCCGTCCTTTTTCTGAACCACCACAATAGGCGACGAATAGGGACTACAACTAGGCCGCACCACCCCTTTTGCTAGAAGCTCTGTAATGTGGGCCTTCACCAACTCATACTGCGTAGGCGGGAGACGTCGATACCGCTGCCGAACAGGGACCTCATCCAGCAAAGGAATTTCATGCTGGATCAAATCAGTACACCCCAATGCACCATCTTGGCTAAACACTTGTCGATACTTGTGCAATAATGCCGAAGCCGCCTGTTCTTGTTGCACTGTTAAAGAAGGCCAGGAACAGGCCTGAAAGTTGGTCGATCCACAATCGGCCTGTACAGAGCGAACGGTTGCCACGCGTTCTACAACTGACACTTCCTCATCAAATGCAACACTTGAACCATCACATGGCGCATCAACCAAAAACAACTCACCCAAACCCGTACGAGAAGGGAGCCAGACATCCTGTTCGGCCACATTAACTACCGGCACAAAGCTGATCCCTCCCTGTACAGGGAGGAGGGCACGAGACACCAGCAATCCCGCAGGCAAAACATCACTTGTAGGTTCAAATAACACTGGGTTCACCACAGAGCCGCCAGTAACTCCACAGGTAACAGCCACAGCCTTAATAGAGCCCGCTGGAATCAGCACAGCCACCCTCCCCTTTACCCTAGCCCGGCCTAAACGACCCGAAGGGGGCAACTGATTTAGAAATTGACAATGGCTGAATACCCGTTTCCAAGCGGATCTCTCTGGGGCTATGTGTGCAGACTGAAACAGAGCAACACCTTGGGACTGGAACAACTCTCTGTAACACTCACTAATCACGTTCATGCCCAAAAGTCCAGGCAACCCCACACTCACGGCTCCAGGCTCTAAGCAAACAGACTCTTTAACCACCAAAATTCCCATGCCACATAAAGTTTTGCCCAGCACCGTAAGATCCAATTCGATGTACCCCACATAAGGAATCTCAAGGCCATTAGCGGCTTTCAACTGAAGCCAGTTACACTGCTGTAGAACCATTGTAGAACTCTGAAAATGTTTTCTGAAAAACCCCTCAGTGATTGTAGAGACCATGGAGCCTGTATCAAGCAAACACTTAACACTCACTCCTCCCATTTGAACCTCTACTGTGGGGCAGGTGCCGATAAGGGCACCCAACAGCTTTGAGGTCACCACAGAGCCCTCAATACCCTTACCTAGTGTATGGCTCTCTACACCAGAGGGAACTAGTTTCCCTGTGCCTCAGGCACGGCTGCCGCTCCCTGAACCCCTGAGCCGAGGGCTAATCCCCGGCGGCCCCTCCCTGAATAAGGCCTAGGCCCACCATTACAAAACCTAGCAATATGGCCGGGCTGATCACAACGGGAACAGATTGGTCTACCATCTGCCTGGAACCGATGAGGTTGCGGTGAAACTGAGGGCACTTCCAGTCGTTCGCGTGCCCTAACCCCAGACCCCAGGTGCTCCAAAATCAAATCAAGTTGCTTCTGTTGTTTCTGTAAGGTTTCTTTTAATGCAATTAACTCGCCTGCCGAAGCACCGAGACCTACCTGACTACAACCCCCACGCACCTCCACCTGAGTGTCACATGAGTAAGCCCGTGCCCTTGGAGTCGCCGCATGATCCCCTTCCTCAACCCAACGAATGGCCTCACTCCGTATGTCCAAAAAGGACATATCAGGGTTAGACCGAATGGACCTCTTGAGTTCCCTACGTAGCATCCCATCTCGCACGTGTTCCACAAACTGATCTCGAACCAGCAAATCTGAATTTGGAATAACACGATCATTTTTACATTTAATCACAGCCATCAGTGACAATAGAGCATGGGAATACTCACGCAGGGACTCACCTTCCAGCTGACGTCGCTGAAAAAACTGCTGCTGTAAAACCACATACGATTGGGAATGGCTAAAAACCTCCTTTAAAATAACAAATATACGCTCTGGATCTTTCCGCTCCACCTCAGAGCGAAATCTAATCTCTGCTTTCGCCTCCCCATCCAAATGATCATATAAAAACAGAGCCTGCTCTGCACTAGTCATACGGCGAACCTCCATGGACCTACGCGCTTCCTCAATCCAATCATCAACCCATAACAAATCGGATGATTTTCCCGAAAACCTGGGGCACTTCCGCTCTCGTGGCACATAAACAAAACGATCAACAGCCTGTTCTAATGCAGCACCTGCTACATTACTACTAGAAGGTGACCCAGCAGCACGTAGTCTCTCATTATCAGCTTGTAGCTGCTGAACTTGTTCTCTCAGCTCTCTGAGCTGCTGATCCATATTTAAAACCCAATTTACACTCTAAAACAAAGATGTCTTCGTCCACGTCGTCTTGCGGATCCTCTTCCGGAGCCAACCACTGTTTTTCTCCCCCTTGTTACTAACAATAAACAAACACCCAAGAAACTCAATCTGCACGTCAGCCTTTTAATCCTGCCGACTGCGCCAAAATGTAACGCTCACCGCGTCACACAGCGCCAATTATAATAGTTTGGACTACGCCACCCTCAACTAGAGGGAAACTAATCAGTAACGTTTCACCCGCGCGAGATTACTGCCAGCGAAAATAAAATTGTTGGACTGCAGAGACTGAGATACAGATCATTTATTATACAAAATATAAAACACCGGACATTCTTAAAAAGAAGCACCGTGCGGTACAGCCACAGACTTTCCGGAGCAGCTACCTAACACAGGTTACCTCACTTCCACCAGCGGGGGTTGGCGCGCACCTAAAAGAATAAAGCAAACAAACCACTCGATACACAAATAACCCACACCACACGTTCGCGTGAACGCGCTCCAAATAAACTCAAATTCACTGCAAATAAACCCCAAATATGTAGGTGCCGCCAACACCTCACTCGTTCTGCTCCCACCTTTCTCCAACCGTACCGCCGGGCTAAAAATAAAAACACAACAGTAAATCACGTTCCACAAAACACGTCTGCCACTAACAAACTCCAATTCCTATAAAGAAAATTAAAGGGGAGAAAACAGTGGTCTAGCTCTCACGCGCACTCTGATGGCTCCGTGCAATAGCTGGAATGACTCAGATCGCCCGTGACTTGGCCACCTCTGCGACCGCTCGTATGCAGCTCACAACACACCCAGTCAGCTTCTAAAAGCCCCGAACAATCTCAAACTCCGAGAATGGGTAAAAGCTCTGGCCACTCAACAACTCTGTGAGAATGGGTAATAACTCTTGCCACCCGGAAACTCCGTGAGAATGGGTAATATCTCTTGCCACCCAGAAACTCCGTGAGGATGGGTAATAACTCTTGCCACCCAGAAACTCCGTGAGGATAGGTAATAACTCTTGCCACCCGGACCCGAGCGCGTCTCTCGTCCCGTCAATCAGCTTCCGAACTAACGAGAACACACGAGAGTTTAAATACCCTTCGTGATGTGCACTAATTCACTATGGGCGGTGCCCTTAATTAAACCGGGCTGTATTTTCAGGCACACTCTGTAACGGAGTCTTCCTGTTACACATGGGTTGTGAAGCAGGCGACTCTGAAGGTCACACAGCAGGAATTTGAATTCTTTAAGACTCTAGATTGTGGAATGGAAAGCATAACGGAAGTAGCCTAGCTGCACTACGGAAGAATGATAAGAATAATGTATTGCAAAGACTAATCAGCTTAATAAATGATTAAACATGTGCATTTTGCTATATTGTGGTTTGCACTGGAGTAAAAGTTGGTAGACAAGTGCTTTCTTAAAAGGATGGCATACATCATTGTGGTGTGTGGAATATTGCAGCACACATGCTCTATATGCAGGAGCCTTTGCTGATATTCTACTTATGGACTACTCATGGGTTATGTATGGCTTTGTATGTAGACTTTATGGTCTCTTTGGATCAGGAACTTGTGAATGTTTGTCCTAGCCCAAACAGCTTGGTTTATGTGATGGAATTGCTTGAAAGATGTTGGAGGCTGTGATCTTGCTGAAGAGAGTTCATGTCTCTGGTGTGGTGTGCCCATGAGCTTTGGAGAAGTATCTTCTGTGTTGAGACATGGCTGCTTAGAGACATGGGCACGATTTTCAACACAGGTGGCTTTAAAAGTGTCATGAAAGGTGCCAATCATTGTGATTGTAAAAATATGCTTGTGACTCTTTAGCGCATGAGAATGGTCAGTGGTATTGGAAGCCAAACTCTAAAGATGTTGCTGGAGAAATATGCTGCCCTTGCCACCTGTAAATAACGTTACCAGAGTGAAGCACCTGTGTGGTTCTAGACAGCTCACATGGGTTGTGAAGCAGGCGACTCTGAAGGTCACACAGCAGGAATTTGAATTCTTTAAGACTCTAGATTGTGGAATGGAAAGCATAACGGAAGTAGCCTAGCTGCACTACGGAAGAATGATAAGAATAATGTATTGCAAAGACTAATCAGCTTAATAAATGATTAAACATGTGCATTTTGCTATATTGTGGTTTGCACTGGAGTAAAAGTTGGTAGACAAGTGCTTTCTTAAAAGGATGGCATACATCATTGTGGTGTGTGGAATATTGCAGCACACATGCTCTATATGCAGGAGCCTTTGCTGATATTCTACTTATGGACTACTCATGGGTTATGTATGGCTTTGTATGTAGACTTTATGGTCTCTTTGGATCAGGAACTTGTGAATGTTTGTCCTAGCCCAAACAGCTTGGTTTATGTGATGGAATTGCTTGAAAGATGTTGGAGGCTGTGATCTTGCTGAAGAGAGTTCATGTCTCTGGTGTGGTGTGCCCATGAGCTTTGGAGAAGTATCTTCTGTGTTGAGACATGGCTGCTTAGAGACATGGGCACGATTTTCAACACAGGTGGCTTTAAAAGTGTCATGAAAGGTGCCAATCATTGTGATTGTAAAAATATGCTTGTGACTCTTTAGCGCATGAGAATGGTCAGTGGTATTGGAAGCCAAACTCTAAAGATGTTGCTGGAGAAATATGCTGCCCTTGCCACCTGTAAATAACGTTACCAGAGTGAAGCACCTGTGTGGTTCTAGACAGCTCACATGGGTTGTGAAGCAGGCGACTCTGAAGGTCACACAGCAGGAATTTGAATTCTTTAAGACTCTAGATTGTGGAATGGAAAGCATAACGGAAGTAGCCTAGCTGCACTACGGAAGAATGATAAGAATAATGTATTGCAAAGACTAATCAGCTTAATAAATGATTAAACATGTGCATTTTGCTATATTGTGGTTTGCACTGGAGTAAAAGTTGGTAGACAAGTGCTTTCTTAAAAGGATGGCATACATCATTGTGGTGTGTGGAATATTGCAGCACACATGCTCTATATGCAGGAGCCTTTGCTGATATTCTACTTATGGACTACTCATGGGTTATGTATGGCTTTGTATGTAGACTTTATGGTCTCTTTGGATCAGGAACTTGTGAATGTTTGTCCTAGCCCAAACAGCTTGGTTTATGTGATGGAATTGCTTGAAAGATGTTGGAGGCTGTGATCTTGCTGAAGAGAGTTCATGTCTCTGGTGTGGTGTGCCCATGAGCTTTGGAGAAGTATCTTCTGTGTTGAGACATGGCTGCTTAGAGACATGGGCACGATTTTCAACACAGGTGGCTTTAAAAGTGTCATGAAAGGTGCCAATCATGGTGATTGTAAAAATATGCTTGTGACTCTTTAGCGCATGAGAATGGTCAGTGGTATTGGAAGCCAAACTCTAAAGATGTTGCTGGAGAAATATGCTGCCCTTGCCACCTGTAAATAACGTTACCAGAGTGAAGCACCTGTGTGGTTCTAGACAGCTCACATGGGTTGTGAAGCAGGCGACTCTGAAGGTCACACAGCAGGAATTTGAATTCTTTAAGACTCTAGATTGTGGAATGGAAAGCATAACGGAAGTAGCCTAGCTGCACTACGGAAGAATGATAAGAATAATGTATTGCAAAGACTAATCAGCTTAATAAATGATTAAACATGTGCATTTTGCTATATTGTGGTTTGCACTGGAGTAAAAGTTGGTAGACAAGTGCTTTCTTAAAAGGATGGCATACATCATTGTGGTGTGTGGAATATTGCAGCACACATGCTCTATATGCAGGAGCCTTTGCTGATATTCTACTTATGGACTACTCATGGGTTATGTATGGCTTTGTATGTAGACTTTATGGTCTCTTTGGATCAGGAACTTGTGAATGTTTGTCCTAGCCCAAACAGCTTGGTTTATGTGATGGAATTGCTTGAAAGATGTTGGAGGCTGTGATCTTGCTGAAGAGAGTTCATGTCTCTGGTGTGGTGTGCCCATGAGCTTTGGAGAAGTATCTTCTGTGTTGAGACATGGCTGCTTAGAGACATGGGCACGATTTTCAACACAGGTGGCTTTAAAAGTGTCATGAAAGGTGCCAATCATTGTGATTGTAAAAATATGCTTGTGACTCTTTAGCGCATGAGAATGGTCAGTGGTATTGGAAGCCAAACTCTAAAGATGTTGCTGGAGAAATATGCTGCCCTTGCCACCTGTAAATAACGTTACCAGAGTGAAGCACCTGTGTGGTTCTAGACAGCTCACATGGGTTGTGAAGCAGGCGACTCTGAAGGTCACACAGCAGGAATTTGAATTCTTTAAGACTCTAGATTGTGGAATGGAAAGCATAACGGAAGTAGCCTAGCTGCACTACGGAAGAATGATAAGAATAATGTGTTGCAAAGACTAATCAGCTTAATAAATGATTAAACATGTGCATTTTGCTATATTGTGGTTTGCACTGGAGTAAAAGTTGATAGACATATGGGTTCTTAAAAGAATAACAGACATAATTGTGGTTGGTGGAATATGGTAGCACACAGGGTAAACAAGTAGGAGCTTTTAATGATGTTGAATTTACCCATAAAACTCTTATATGAACACGTGTTATGAGATGGCGACACACACATGGCGGGAGTGACAACGACTGTACAGTCACATAAACAGACACAAGGCAAGCTAAACTAAATGATACTAACAATTACACACGTATTTAATAATTGTACAACCTAACCATCATAAAACTATCTTTTAACTGAGCCGCGCTGGGGCCTCATGGGTAATTTGCCTCGGTCCAATGGGGCATTCCCCACTTACCCATGCGCCCCCGTGGCTGCGCTATTCATCTGTATTACGTTACGATAATGTACAATTATTTTAAATATGTCTGTAATTATGTGTGCCATTTAGTTTACCTTGCCCTGTGTCTGTTTATGTTACTGAAATGTTTTATTTTGTAGATTATTAAAAGAATAATCAAAAGGAGGCCGTGCCCTTAGGCTATAGGCATTTTACCAAGGCAACGGGACAACAAATCAAGACAAAACAATTCGTTTTTCAAATTAAAGCGACACTCGTGCGTTTTTGTAAATCTACAAATTAAAAGGGAGACGGACTTGATTGTAGTCACTGGAAAACAGCTGCACACACGGTCGATAAGTGAAAACTCCGCCTTTTATTTAAATTACACATAAAAGATATACAAGAATACGTCTAATGACATGGCGACACAAACATGGCGGGAGTGACAACGACTGTACAGTCACATAAACAGACACAAGGCAAGCTAAACTAAATGATACTAACAATTACACACGTATTTAATAATTGTACAACCTAACCATCATAAACCTATCTTTTAACTGAGCCGCGCTGGGGCCTCATGGGTAATTTGCCTCGGTCCAATGGGGCATGCCCCACTTACCCATGCGCCCCCGTGGCTGCGCTATTCATCTGTATTACGTTACGATAATGTACAATTATTTTAAATATGTCTGTAATTATGTGTGCTATTTAGTTTACCTTGCCCTGTGTCTGTTTATGTGACTGAAAAGTTTTATTTTGTAGATTAATAAAAGAATAATCAAAAGGAGGCCGTGCCCTTAGGCTATAGGCATTTTACCAAGGCAACGGGACAACAAATCAAGACAAAACAATTCGTTTTTCAAATTAAAGCGACACTCGTGCATTTTTGTTCATTTACAAATTAAATAGTGTTAACTTTCTAACCTCTAAAGTTTGTCATTTTGATAAAGTCTGTGCCTTTGTAATGAGTTTTGACATATACAAAACTGTTCTAAACAGGTATAGTGAGAATACATTTCACATTTTCTTCTTTTTATAGAATGACCAATGATAATTATTATCGTTTTTGAAGTATACGTGTCCTGAGGACTGTTGTAAGATGACTGGATATAATGTAATAAGAAATATAATTAGTGAACAGTATATGGACTATTCATGGGTTATTTATGGCTTTGTATGTAGACTTTATGGTCTCTTTGGATCAGGAACTTGTGAATGTTTGTCCTAGCCCAAACAGCTTGGTTTATGTGATGGAATTGCTTGAAAGATGTTGGAGGCTGTGATCTTGCTGAAGAGAGTTCATGTCTCTGGTGTGGTGTGCCCATGAGCTTTGGAGAAGTATCTTCTGTGTTGAGACATGGCTGCTTAGAGACATGGGCACGATTTTCAACACAGGTGGCTTTAAAAGTGTCATGAAAGGTGCCAATCATTGTGATTGTAAAAATATGCTTGTGACTCTTTAGCGCATGAGAATGGTCAGTGGTATTGGAAGCCAAACTCTAAAGATGTTGCTGGAGAAATATGCTGCCCTTGCCACCTGTAAATAACGTTACCAGAGTGAAGCACCTGTGTGGTTCTAGACAGCTCACATGGGTTGTGAAGCAGGCGACTCTGAAGGTCACACAGCAGGAATTTGAATTCTTTAAGACTCTAGATTGTGGAATGGAAAGCATAACGGAAGTAGCCTAGCTGCACGATGGAAGAATGATAAGAATAATGTATTGCAAAGACTAATCAGCTTAATAAATGATTAAACATGTGCATTTTGCTATATTGTGGTTTGCACTGGAGTAAAAGTTGGTAGACAAGTGCTTTCTTAAAAGGATGGCATACATCATTGTGGTGTGTGGAATATTGCAGCACACATGCTCTATATGCAGGAGCCTTTGCTGATATTCTACTTATGGACTACTCATGGGTTATGTATGGCTTTGTATGTAGACTTTATGGTCTCTTTGGATCAGGAACTTGTGAATGTTTGTCCTAGCCCAAACAGCTTGGTTTATGTGATGGAATTGCTTGAAAGATGTTGGAGGCTGTGATCTTGCTGAAGAGAGTTCATGTCTCTGGTGTGGTGTGCCCATGAGCTTTGGAGAAGTATCTTCTGTGTTGAGACATGGCTGCTTAGAGACATGGGCACGATTTTCAACACAGGTGGCTTTAAAAGTGTCATGAAAGGTGCCAATCATTGTGATTGTAAAAATATGCTTGTGACTCTTTAGCGCATGAGAATGGTCAGTGGTATTGGAAGCCAAACTCTAAAGATGTTGCTGGAGAAATATGCTGCCCTTGCCACCTGTAAATAACGTTACCAGAGTGAAGCACCTGTGTGTTTCTAGACAGCTCACATGGGTTGTGAAGCAGGCGACTCTGAAGGTCACACAGCAGGAATTTGAATTCTTTAAGACTCTAGATTGTGGAATGGAAAGCATAACGGAAGTAGCCTAGCTGCACTACGGAAGAATGATAAGAATAATGTATTGCAAAGACTAATCAGCTTAATAAATGATTAAACATGTGCATTTTGCTATATTGTGGTTTGCACTGGAGTAAAAGTTGGTAGACAAGTGCTTTCTTAAAAGGATGGCATACATCATTGTGGTGTGTGGAATATTGCAGCACACATGCTCTATATGCAGGAGCCTTTGCTGATATTCTACTTATGGACTACTCATGGGTTATGTATGGCTTTGTATGTAGACTTTATGGTCTCTTTGGATCAGGAACTTGTGAATGTTTGTCCTAGCCCAAACAGCTTGGTTTATGTGATGGAATTGCTTGAAAGATGTTGGAGGCTGTGATCTTGCTGAAGAGAGTTCATGTCTCTGGTGTGGTGTGCCCATGAGCTTTGGAGAAGTATCTTCTGTGTTGAGACATGGCTGCTTAGAGACATGGGCACGATTTTCAACACAGGTGGCTTTAAAAGTGTCATGAAAGGTGCCAATCATTGTGATTGTAAAAATATGCTTGTGACTCTTTAGCGCATGAGAATGGTCAGTGGTATTGGAAGCCAAACTCTAAAGATGTTGCTGGAGAAATATGCTGCCCTTGCCACCTGTAAATAACGTTACCAGAGTGAAGCACCTGTGTGGTTCTAGACAGCTCACATGGGTTGTGAAGCAGGCGACTCTGAAGGTCACACAGCAGGAATTTGAATTCTTTAAGACTCTAGATTGTGGAATGGAAAGCATAACGGAAGTAGCCTAGCTGCACGACGGAAGAATGATAAGAATAATGTATTGCAAAGACTAATCAGCTTAATAAATGATTAAACATGTGCATTTTGCTATATTGTGGTTTGCACTGGAGTAAAAGTTGGTAGACAAGTGCTTTCTTAAAAGGATGGCATACATCATTGTGGTGTGTGGAATATTGCAGCACACATGCTCTATATGCAGGAGCCTTTGCTGATATTCTACTTATGGACTACTCATGGGTTATGTATGGCTTTGTATGTAGACTTTATGGTCTCTTTGGATCAGGAACTTGTGAATGTTTGTCCTAGCCCAAACAGCTTGGTTTATGTGATGGAATTGCTTGAAAGATGTTGGAGGCTGTGATCTTGCTGAAGAGAGTTCATGTCTCTGGTGTGGTGTGCCCATGAGCTTTGGAGAAGTATCTTCTGTGTTGAGACATGGCTGCTTAGAGACATGGGCACGATTTTCAACACAGGTGGCTTTAAAAGTGTCATGAAAGGTGCCAATCATTGTGATTGTAAAAATATGCTTGTGACTCTTTAGCGCATGAGAATGGTCAGTGGTATTGGAAGCCAAACTCTAAAGATGTTGCTGGAGAAATATGCTGCCCTTGCCACCTGTAAATAACGTTACCAGAGTGAAGCACCTGTGTGGTTCTAGACAGCTCACATGGGTTGTGAAGCAGGCGACTCTGAAGGTCACACAGCAGGAATTTGAATTCTTTAAGACTCTAGATTGTGGAATGGAAAGCATAACGGAAGTAGCCTAGCTGCACTACGGAAGAATGATAAGAATAATGTGTTGCAAAGACTAATCAGCTTAATAAATGATTAAACATGTGCATTTTGCTATATTGTGGTTTGCACTGGAGTAAAAGTTGATAGACATATGGGTTCTTAAAATAATAACAGACATAATTGTGGTTTGTGGAATATGGTAGCACACAGGGTAAACAAGTAGGAGCTTTTAATGATGTTGAATTTACCCATAAAACTCTTATATGAACAGGTGTTATGAGATGGCGACACACACATGGCGGGAGTGACAACGACTGTACAGTCACATAAACAGACACAAGGCAAGCTAAACTAAATGATACTAACAATTACACATGTATTTAATAATTGTACAACCTAACCATCATAAAACTATCTTTTAACTGAGCCGCGCTGGGGCCTCATGGGTAATTTGCCTCGGTCCAATGGGGCATTCCCCACTTACCCATGCGCCCCCGTGGCTGCGCTATTCATCTGTATTACGTTACGATAATGTACAATTATTTTAAATATGTCTGTAATTATGTGTGCCATTTAGTTTACCTTGCCCTGTGTCTGTTTATGTTACTGAAATGTTTTATTTTGTAGATTATTAAAAGAATAATCAAAAGGAGGCCGTGCCCTTAGGCTATAGGCATTTTACCAAGGCAACGGGACAACAAATCAAGACAAAACAATTCGTTTTTCAAATTAAAGCGACACTCGTGCGTTTTTGTAAATCTACAAATTAAAAGGGAGACGGACTTGATTGTAGTCACTGGAAAACAGCTGCACACACGGTCGATAAGTGAAAACTCCGCCTTTTATTTAAATTACACATAAAAGATATACAAGAATACGTCTAATGACATGGCGACACAAACATGGCGGGAGTGACAACGACTGTACAGTCACATAAACAGACACAAGGCAAGCTAAACTAAATGATACTAACAATTACACACGTATTTAATAATTGTACAACCTAACCATCATAAACCTATCTTTTAACTGAGCCGCGCTGGGGCCTCATGGGTAATTTGCCTCGGTCCAATGGGGCATGCCCCACTTACCCATGCGCCCCCGTGGCTGCGCTATTCATCTGTATTACGTTACGATAATGTACAATTATTTTAAATATGTCTGTAATTATGTGTGCTATTTAGTTTACCTTGCCCTGTGTCTGTTTATGTGACTGAAAAGTTTTATTTTGTAGATTAATAAAAGAATAATCAAAAGGAGGCCGTGCCCTTAGGCTATAGGCATTTTACCAAGGCAACGGGACAACAAATCAAGACAAAACAATTCGTTTTTCAAATTAAAGCGACACTCGTGCATTTTTGTTCATTTACAAATTAAATAGTGTTAACTTTCTAACCTCTAAAGTTTGTCATTTTGATAAAGTCTGTGCCTTTGTAATGAGTTTTGACATATACAAAACTGTTCTAAACAGGTATAGTGAGAATACATTTCACATTTTCTTCTTTTTATAGAATGACCAATGATAATTATTATCGTTTTTGAAGTATACGTGTCCTGAGGACTGTTGTAAGATGACTGGATATAATGTAATAAGAAATATAATTAGTGAACAGTATATGGACTATTCATGGGTTATTTATGGCTTTGTATGTAGACTTTATGGTCTCTTTGGATCAGGAACTTGTGAATGTTTGTCCTAGCCCAAACAGCTTGGTTTATGTGATGGAATTGCTTGAAAGATGTTGGAGGCTGTGATCTTGCTGAAGAGAGTTCATGTCTCTGGTGTGGTGTGCCCATGAGCTTTGGAGAAGTATCTTCTGTGTTGAGACATGGCTGCTTAGAGACATGGGCACGATTTTCAACACAGGTGGCTTTAAAAGTGTCATGAAAGGTGCCAATCATTGTGATTGTAAAAATATGCTTGTGACTCTTTAGCGCATGAGAATGGTCAGTGGTATTGGAAGCCAAACTCTAAAGATGTTGCTGGAGAAATATGCTGCCCTTGCCACCTGTAAATAACGTTACCAGAGTGAAGCACCTGTGTGGTTCTAGACAGCTCACATGGGTTGTGAAGCAGGCGACTCTGAAGGTCACACAGCAGGAATTTGAATTCTTTAAGACTCTAGATTGTGGAATGGAAAGCATAACGGAAGTAGCCTAGCTGCACGACGGAAGAATGATAAGAATAATGTATTGCAAAGACTAATCAGCTTAATAAATGATTAAACATGTGCATTTTGCTATATTGTGGTTTGCACTGGAGTAAAAGTTGGTAGACAAGTGCTTTCTTAAAAGGATGGCATACATCATTGTGGTGTGTGGAATATTGCAGCACACATGCTCTATATGCAGGAGCCTTTGCTGATATTCTACTTATGGACTACTCATGGGTTATGTATGGCTTTGTATGTAGACTTTATGGTCTCTTTGGATCAGGAACTTGTGAATGTTTGTCCTAGCCCAAACAGCTTGGTTTATGTGATGGAATTGCTTGAAAGATGTTGGAGGCTGTGATCTTGCTGAAGAGAGTTCATGTCTCTGGTGTGGTGTGCCCATGAGCTTTGGAGAAGTATCTTCTGTGTTGAGACATGGCTGCTTAGAGACATGGGCACGATTTTCAACACAGGTGGCTTTAAAAGTGTCATGAAAGGTGCCAATCATTGTGATTGTAAAAATATGCTTGTGACTCTTTAGCGCATGAGAATGGTCAGTGGTATTGGAAGCCAAACTCTAAAGATGTTGCTGGAGAAATATGCTGCCCTTGCCACCTGTAAATAACGTTACCAGAGTGAAGCACCTGTGTGTTTCTAGACAGCTCACATGGGTTGTGAAGCAGGCGACTCTGAAGGTCACACAGCAGGAATTTGAATTCTTTAAGACTCTAGATTGTGGAATGGAAAGCATAACGGAAGTAGCCTAGCTGCACTACGGAAGAATGATAAGAATAATGTATTGCAAAGACTAATCAGCTTAATAAATGATTAAACATGTGCATTTTGCTATATTGTGGTTTGCACTGGAGTAAAAGTTGGTAGACAAGTGCTTTCTTAAAAGGATGGCATACATCATTGTGGTGTGTGGAATATTGCAGCACACATGCTCTATATGCAGGAGCCTTTGCTGATATTCTACTTATGGACTACTCATGGGTTATGTATGGCTTTGTATGTAGACTTTATGGTCTCTTTGGATCAGGAACTTGTGAATGTTTGTCCTAGCCCAAACAGCTTGGTTTATGTGATGGAATTGCTTGAAAGATGTTGGAGGCTGTGATCTTGCTGAAGAGAGTTCATGTCTCTGGTGTGGTGTGCCCATGAGCTTTGGAGAAGTATCTTCTGTGTTGAGACATGGCTGCTTAGAGACATGGGCACGATTTTCAACACAGGTGGCTTTAAAAGTGTCATGAAAGGTGCCAATCATTGTGATTGTAAAAATATGCTTGTGACTCTTTAGCGCATGAGAATGGTCAGTGGTATTGGAAGCCAAACTCTAAAGATGTTGCTGGAGAAATATGCTGCCCTTGCCACCTGTAAATAACGTTACCAGAGTGAAGCACCTGTGTGTTTCTAGACAGCTCACATGGGTTGTGAAGCAGGCGACTCTGAAGGTCACACAGCAGGAATTTGAATTCTTTAAGACTCTAGATTGTGGAATGGAAAGCATAACGGAAGTAGCCTAGCTGCACTACGGAAGAATGATAAGAATAATGTATTGCAAAGACTAATCAGCTTAATAAATGATTAAACATGTGCATTTTGCTATATTGTGGTTTGCACTGGAGTAAAAGTTGGTAGACAAGTGCTTTCTTAAAAGGATGGCATACATCATTGTGGTGTGTGGAATATTGCAGCACACATGCTCTATATGCAGGAGCCTTTGCTGATATTCTACTTATGGACTACTCATGGGTTATGTATGGCTTTGTATGTAGACTTTATGGTCTCTTTGGATCAGGAACTTGTGAATGTTTGTCCTAGCCCAAACAGCTTGGTTTATGTGATGGAATTGCTTGAAAGATGTTGGAGGCTGTGATCTTGCTGAAGAGAGTTCATGTCTCTGGTGTGGTGTGCCCATGAGCTTTGGAGAAGTATCTTCTGTGTTGAGACATGGCTGCTTAGAGACATGGGCACGATTTTCAACACAGGTGGCTTTAAAAGTGTCATGAAAGGTGCCAATCATTGTGATTGTAAAAATATGCTTGTGACTCTTTAGCGCATGAGAATGGTCAGTGGTATTGGAAGCCAAACTCTAAAGATGTTGCTGGAGAAATATGCTGCCCTTGCCACCTGTAAATAACGTTACCAGAGTGAAGCACCTGTGTGGTTCTAGACAGCTCACATGGGTTGTGAAGCAGGCGACTCTGAAGGTCACACAGCAGGAATTTGAATTCTTTAAGACTCTAGATTGTGGAATGGAAAGCATAACGGAAGTAGCCTAGCTGCACTACGGAAGAATGATAAGAATAATGTGTTGCAAAAACTAATCAGCTTAATAAATGATTAAACATGTGCATTTTGCTATATTGTGGTTTGCACTGGAGTAAAAGTTGATAGACATATGGGTTCTTAAAAGAATAACAGACATAATTGTGGTTGGTGGAATATGGTAGCACACAGGGTAAACAAGTAGGAGCTTTTAATGATGTTGAATTTACCCATAAAACTCTTATATGAACAGGTGTTATGAGATGGCGACACACACAAGGCGGGAGTGACAACGACTGTACAGTCACATAAACAGACACAAGGCAAGCTAAACTAAATGATACTAACAATTACACACGTATTTAATAATTGTACAACCTAACCATCATAAACCTATCTTTTAACTGAGCCGCGCTGGGGCCTCATGGGTAATTTGCCTCGGTCCAATGGGGCATGCCCCACTTACCCATGCGCCCCCGTGGCTGCGCTATTCATCTGTATTACGTTACGATAATGTACAATTATTTTAAATATGTCTGTAATTATGTGTGCTATTTAGTTTACCTTGCCCTGTGTCTGTTTATGTGACTGAAAAGTTTTATTTTGTAGATTAATAAAAGAATAATCAAAAGGAGGCCGTGCCCTTAGGCTATAGGCATTTTACCAAGGCAACGGGACAACAAATCAAGACAAAACAATTCGTTTTTCAAATTAAAGCGACACTCGTGCATTTTTGTTCATTTACAAATTAAATAGTGTTAACTTTCTAACCTCTAAAGTTTGTCATTTTGATAAAGTCTGTGCCTTTGTAATGAGTTTTGACATATACAAAACTGTTCTAAACAGGTATAGTGAGAATACATTTCACATTTTCTTCTTTTTATAGAATGACCAATGATAATTATTATCGTTTTTGAAGTATACGTGTCCTGAGGACTGTTGTAAGATGACTGGATATAATGTAATAAGAAATATAATTAGTGAACAGTATATGGACTATTCATGGGTTATTTATGGCTTTGTATGTAGAATTTATGGTCTCTTTGGATCAGGAACTTGTGAATGTTTGTCCTAGCCCAAACAGCTTGGTTTATGTGATGGAATTGCTTGAAAGATGTTGGAGGCTGTGATCTTGCTGAAGAGAGTTCATGTCTCTGGTGTGGTGTGCCCATGAGCTTTGGAGAAGTATCTTCTGTGTTGAGACATGGCTGCTTAGAGACATGGGCACGATTTTCAACACAGGTGGCTTTAAAAGTGTCATGAAAGGTGCCAATCATTGTGATTGTAAAAATATGCTTGTGACTCTTTAGCGCATGAGAATGGTCAGTGGTATTGGAAGCCAAACTCTAAAGATGTTGCTGGAGAAATATGCTGCCCTTGCCACCTGTAAATAACGTTACCAGAGTGAAGCACCTGTGTGTTTCTAGACAGCTCACATGGGTTGTGAAGCAGGCGACTCTGAAGGTCACACAGCAGGAATTTGAATTCTTTAAGACTCTAGATTGTGGAATGGAAAGCATAACGGAAGTAGCCTAGCTGCACTACGGAAGAATGATAAGAATAATGTGTTGCAAAGACTAATCAGCTTAATAAATGATTAAACATGTGCATTTTGCTATATTGTGGTTTGCACTGGAGTAAAAGTTGATAGACATATGGGTTCTTAAAAGAATAACAGACATAATTGTGGTTGGTGGAATATGGTAGCACACAGGGTAAACAAGTAGGAGCTTTTAATGATGTTGAATTTACCCATAAAACTCTTATATGAACAGGTGTTATGAGATGGCGACACACACATGGCGGGAGTGACAACGACTGTACAGTCACATAAACAGACACAAGGCAAGCTAAACTAAATGATACTAACAATTACACACGTATTTAATAATTGTACAACCTAACCATCATAAAACTATCTTTTAACTGAGCCGCGCTGGGGCCTCATGGGTAATTTGCCTCGGTCCAATGGGGCATTCCCCACTTACCCATGCGCCCCCGTGGCTGCGCTATTCATCTCTATTACGTTACGATAATGTACAATTATTTTAAATATGTCTGTAATTATGTGTGCCATTTAGTTTACCTTGCCCTGTGTCTGTTTATGTTACTGAAATGTTTTATTTTGTAGATTATTAAAAGAATAATCAAAAGGAGGCCGTGCCCTTAGGCTATAGGCATTTTACCAAGGCAACGGGACAACAAATCAAGTCAAAACAATTAGTTTTTCAAATTAAAGCGACACTCGTGCGTTTTTGTAAATCTACAAATTAAAAGAGAGACGGACTTGATTGTAGTCACTGGAAAACAGCTGCACACACGGTCGATATGTGAAAACTCCGCCTTTTATTTAAATTACACATAAAAGATATATAAGAACACGTCTAATGACATGGCGACACAAACATGGCGGGAGTGACAACGACTGTACAGTCACATAAACAGACACAAGGCAAGCTAAACTAAATGATACTAACAATTACACACGTATTTAATAATTGTACAACCTAACCATCATAAAACTATCTTTTAACTGAGCCGCGCTGGGGCCTCATGGGTAATTTGCCTCGGTCCAATGGGGCATGCCCCACTTACCCATGCGCCCCCGTGGCTGCGCTATTCATCTGTATTACGTTACGATAATGTACAATTATTTAAAATATGTCTGTAATTATGTGTGCCATTTAGTTTACCTTGCCCTGTGTCTGTTTATGTGACTGAAAAGTTTTATTTTGTAGATTAATAAAAGAATAATCAAAAGGAGGCCGTGCCCTTAGGCTATAGGCATTTTACCAAGGCAACGGGACAACAAATCAAGACAAAACAATTCGTTTTTCAAATTAAAGCGACACTCGTGCATTTTTGTTCATTTACAAATTAAATAGTGTTAACTTTCTAACCTCTAAAGTTTGTCATTTTGATAAAGTCTGTGCCTTTGTAATGAGTTTTGACATATACAAAACTGTTCTAAACAGGTATAGTGAGAATACATTTCACATTTTCTTCTTTTTATAGAATGACCAATGATAATTATTATCGTTTTTGAAGTATACGTGTCCTGAGGACTGTTGTAAGATGACTGGATATAATGTAATAAGAAATATAATTAGTGAACAGTATATGGACTATTCATGGGTTATTTATGGCTTTGTATGTAGACTTTATGGTCTCTTTGGATCAGGAACTTGTGAATGTTTGTCCTAGCCCAAACAGCTTGGTTTATGTGATGGAATTGCTTGAAAGATGTTGGAGGCTGTGATCTTGCTGAAGAGAGTTCATGTCTCTGGTGTGGTGTGCCCATGAGCTTTGGAGAAGTATCTTCTGTGTTGAGACATGGCTGCTTAGAGACATGGGCACGATTTTCAACACAGGTGGCTTTAAAAGTGTCATGAAAGGTGCCAATCATTGTGATTGTAAAAATATGCTTGTGACTCTTTAGCGCATGAGAATGGTCAGTGGTATTGGAAGCCAAACTCTAAAGATGTTGCTGGAGAAATATGCTGCCCTTGCCACCTGTAAATAACGTTACCAGAGTGAAGCACCTGTGTGGTTCTAGACAGCTCACATGGGTTGTGAAGCAGGCGACTCTGAAGGTCACACAGCAGGAATTTGAATTCTTTAAGACTCTAGATTGTGGAATGGAAAGCATAACGGAAGTAGCCTAGCTGCATGACGGAAGAATGATAAGAATAATGTATTGCAAAGACTAATCAGCTTAATAAATGATTAAACATGTGCATTTTGCTATATTGTGGTTTGCACTGGAGTAAAAGTTGGTAGACAAGTGCTTTCTTAAAAGGATGGCATACATCATTGTGGTGTGTGGAATATTGCAGCACACATGCTCTATATGCAGGAGCCTTTGCTGATATTCTACTTATGGACTACTCATGGGTTATGTATGGCTTTGTATGTAGACTTTATGGTCTCTTTGGATCAGGAAATTGTGAATGTTTGTCCTAGCCCAAACAGCTTGGTTTATGTGATGGAATTGCTTGAAAGATGTTGGAGGCTGTGATCTTGCTGAAGAGAGTTCATGTCTCTGGTGTGGTGTGCCCATGAGCTTTGGAGAAATATCTTCTGTGTTGAGACATGGCTGCTTAGAGACATGGGCACGATTTTCAACACAGGTGGCTTTAAAAGTGTCATGAAAGGTGCCAATCATTGTGATTGTAAAAATATGCTTGTGACTCTTTAGCGCATGAGAATGGTCAGTGGTATTGGAAGCCAAACTCTAAAGATGTTGCTGGAGAAATATGCTGCCCTTGCCACCTGTAAATAACGTTACCAGAGTGAAGCACCTGTGTGTTTCTAGACAGCTCACATGGGTTGTGAAGCAGGTGACTCTGAAGGTCACACAGCAGGAATTTGAATTCTTTAAGACTCTAGATTGTGGAATGGAAAGCATAACGGAAGTAGCCTAGCTGCACTACGGAAGAATGATAAGAATAATGTATTGCAAAGACTAATCAGCTTAATAAATGATTAAACATGTGCATTTTGCTATATTGTGGTTTGCACTGGAGTAAAAGTTGGTAGACAAGTGCTTTCTTAAAAGGATGGCATACATCATTGTGGTGTGTGGAATATTGCAGCACACATGCTCTATATGCAGGAGCCTTTGCTGATATTCTACTTATGGACTACTCATGGGTTATGTATGGCTTTGTATGTAGACTTTATGGTCTCTTTGGATCAGGAACTTGTGAATGTTTGTCCTAGCCCAAACAGCTTGGTTTATGTGATGGAATTGCTTGAAAGATGTTGGAGGCTGTGATCTTGCTGAAGAGAGTTCATGTCTCTGGTGTGGTGTGCCCATGAGCTTTGGAGAAGTATCTTCTGTGTTGAGACATGGCTGCTTAGAGACATGGGCACGATTTTCAACACAGGTGGCTTTAAAAGTGTCATGAAAGGTGCCAATCATTGTGATTGTAAAAATATGCTTGTGACTCTTTAGCGCATGAGAATGGTCAGTGGTATTGGAAGCCAAACTCTAAAGATGTTGCTGGAGAAATATGCTGCCCTTGCCACCTGTAAATAACGTTACCAGAGTGAAGCACCTGTGTGGTTCTAGACAGCTCACATGGGTTGTGAAGCAGGCGACTCTGAAGGTCACACAGCAGGAATTTGAATTCTTTAAGACTCTAGATTGTGGAATGGAAAGCATAACGGAAGTAGCCTAGCTGCACTACGGAAGAATGATAAGAATAATGTGTTGCAAAGACTAATCAGCTTAATAAATGATTAAACATGTGCATTTTGCTATATTGTGGTTTGCACTGGAGTAAAAGTTGATAGACATATGGGTTCTTAAAAGAATAACAGACATAATTGTGGTTGGTGGAATATGGTAGCACACAGGGTAAACAAGTAGGAGCTTTTAATGATGTTGAATTTACCCATAAAACTCTTATATGAACAGGTGTTATGAGATGGCGACACACACAAGGCGGGAGTGACAACGACTGTACAGTCACATAAACAGACACAAGGCAAGCTAAACTAAATGATACTAACAATTACACACGTATTTAATAATTGTACAACCTAACCATCATAAAACTATCTTTTAACTGAGCCGCGCTGGGGCCTCATGGGTAATTTGCCTCGGTCCAATGGGGCATGCCCCACTTACCCATGCGCCCCCGTGGCTGCGCTATTCATCTGTATTACGTTACGATAATGTACAATTATTTTAAATATGTCTGTAATTATGTGTGCTATTTAGTTTACCTTGCCCTGTGTCTGTTTATGTGACTGAAAAGTTTTATTTTGTAGATTAATAAAAGAATAATCAAAAGGAGGCCGTGCCCTTAGGCTATAGGCATTTTACCAAGGCAACGGGACAACAAATCAAGACAAAACAATTCGTTTTTCAAATTAAAGCGACACTCGTGCATTTTTGTTCATTTACAAATTAAATAGTGTTAACTTTCTAACCTCTAAAGTTTGTCATTTTGATAAAGTCTGTGCCTTTGTAATGAGTTTTGACATATACAAAACTGTTCTAAACAGGTATAGTGAGAATACATTTCACATTTTCTTCTTTTTATAGAATGACCAATGATAATTATTATCGTTTTTGAAGTATACGTGTCCTGAGGACTGTTGTAAGATGACTGGATATAATGTAATAAGAAATATAATTAGTGAACAGTATATGGACTATTCATGGGTTATTTATGGCTTTGTATGTAGACTTTATGGTCTCTTTGGATCAGGAACTTGTGAATGTTTGTCCTAGCCCAAACAGCTTGGTTTATGTGATGGAATTGCTTGAAAGATGTTGGAGGCTGTGATCTTGCTGAAGAGAGTTCATGTCTCTGGTGTGGTGTGCCCATGAGCTTTGGAGAAGTATCTTCTGTGTTGAGACATGGCTGCTTAGAGACATGGGCACGATTTTCAACACAGGTGGCTTTAAAAGTGTCATGAAAGGTGCCAATCATTGTGATTGTAAAAATATGCTTGTGACTCTTTAGCGCATGAGAATGGTCAGTGGTATTGGAAGCCAAACTCTAAAGATGTTGCTGGAGAAATATGCTGCCCTTGCCACCTGTAAATAACGTTACCAGAGTGAAGCACCTGTGTGGTTCTAGACAGCTCACATGGGTTGTGAAGCAGGCGACTCTGAAGGTCACACAGCAGGAATTTGAATTCTTTAAGACTCTAGATTGTGGAATGGAAAGCATAACGGAAGTAGCCTAGCTGCATGACGGAAGAATGATAAGAATAATGTATTGCAAAGACTAATCAGCTTAATAAATGATTAAACATGTGCATTTTGCTATATTGTGGTTTGCACTGGAGTAAAAGTTGGTAGACAAGTGCTTTCTTAAAAGGATGGCATACATCATTGTGGTGTGTGGAATATTGCAGCACACATGCTCTATATGCAGGAGCCTTTGCTGATATTCTACTTATGGACTACTCATGGGTTATGTATGGCTTTGTATGTAGACTTTATGGTCTCTTTGGATCAGGAAATTGTGAATGTTTGTCCTAGCCCAAACAGCTTGGTTTATGTGATGGAATTGCTTGAAAGATGTTGGAGGCTGTGATCTTGCTGAAGAGAGTTCATGTCTCTGGTGTGGTGTGCCCATGAGCTTTGGAGAAATATCTTCTGTGTTGAGACATGGCTGCTTAGAGACATGGGCACGATTTTCAACACAGGTGGCTTTAAAAGTGTCATGAAAGGTGCCAATCATTGTGATTGTAAAAATATGCTTGTGACTCTTTAGCGCATGAGAATGGTCAGTGGTATTGGAAGCCAAACTCTAAAGATGTTGCTGGAGAAATATGCTGCCCTTGCCACCTGTAAATAACGTTACCAGAGTGAAGCACCTGTGTGTTTCTAGACAGCTCACATGGGTTGTGAAGCAGGCGACTCTGAAGGTCACACAGCAGGAATTTGAATTCTTTAAGACTCTAGATTGTGGAATGGAAAGCATAACGGAAGTAGCCTAGCTGCACTACGGAAGAATGATAAGAATAATGTATTGCAAAGACTAATCAGCTTAATAAATGATTAAACATGTGCATTTTGCTATATTGTGGTTTGCACTGGAGTAAAAGTTGGTAGACAAGTGCTTTCTTAAAAGGATGGCATACATCATTGTGGTGTGTGGAATATTGCAGCACACATGCTCTATATGCAGGAGCCTTTGCTGATATTCTACTTATGGACTACTCATGGGTTATGTATGGCTTTGTATGTAGACTTTATGGTCTCTTTGGATCAGGAACTTGTGAATGTTTGTCCTAGCCCAAACAGCTTGGTTTATGTGATGGAATTGCTTGAAAGATGTTGGAGGCTGTGATCTTGCTGAAGAGAGTTCATGTCTCTGGTGTGGTGTGCCCATGAGCTTTGGAGAAGTATCTTCTGTGTTGAGACATGGCTGCTTAGAGACATGGGCACGATTTTCAACACAGGTGGCTTTAAAAGTGTCATGAAAGGTGCCAATCATTGTGATTGTAAAAATATGCTTGTGACTCTTTAGCGCATGAGAATGGTCAGTGGTATTGGAAGCCAAACTCTAAAGATGTTGCTGGAGAAATATGCTGCCCTTGCCACCTGTAAATAACGTTACCAGAGTGAAGCACCTGTGTGGTTCTAGACAGCTCACATGGGTTGTGAAGCAGGCGACTCTGAAGGTCACACAGCAGGAATTTGAATTCTTTAAGACTCTAGATTGTGGAATGGAAAGCATAACGGAAGTAGCCTAGCTGCACTACGGAAGAATGATAAGAATAATGTGTTGCAAAGACTAATCAGCTTAATAAATGATTAAACATGTGCATTTTGCTATATTGTGGTTTGCACTGGAGTAAAAGTTGATAGACATATGGGTTCTTAAAAGAATAACAGACATAATTGTGGTTGGTGGAATATGGTAGCACACAGGGTAAACAAGTAGGAGCTTTTAATGATGTTGAATTTACCCATAAAACTCTTATATGAACAGGTGTTATGAGATGGCGACACACACAAGGCGGGAGTGACAACGACTGTACAGTCACATAAACAGACACAAGGCAAGCTAAACTAAATGATACTAACAATTACACACGTATTTAATAATTGTACAACCTAACCATCATAAAACTATCTTTTAACTGAGCCGCGCTGGGGCCTCATGGGTAATTTGCCTCGGTCCAATGGGGCATGCCCCACTTACCCATGCGCCCCCGTGGCTGCGCTATTCATCTGTATTACGTTACGATAATGTACAATTATTTTAAATATGTCTGTAATTATGTGTGCTATTTAGTTTACCTTGCCCTGTGTCTGTTTATGTGACTGAAAAGTTTTATTTTGTAGATTAATAAAAGAATAATCAAAAGGAGGCCGTGCCCTTAGGCTATAGGCATTTTACCAAGGCAACGGGACAACAAATCAAGACAAAACAATTCGTTTTTCAAATTAAAGCGACACTCGTGCATTTTTGTTCATTTACAAATTAAATAGTGTTAACTTTCTAACCTCTAAAGTTTGTCATTTTGATAAAGTCTGTGCCTTTGTAATGAGTTTTGACATATACAAAACTGTTCTAAACAGGTATAGTGAGAATACATTTCACATTTTCTTCTTTTTATAGAATGACCAATGATAATTATTATCGTTTTTGAAGTATACGTGTCCTGAGGACTGTTGTAAGATGACTGGATATAATGTAATAAGAAATATAATTAGTGAACAGTATATGGACTATTCATGGGTTATTTATGGCTTTGTATGTAGACTTTATGGTCTCTTTGGATCAGGAACTTGTGAATGTTTGTCCTAGCCCAAACAGCTTGGTTTATGTGATGGAATTGCTTGAAAGATGTTGGAGGCTGTGATCTTGCTGAAGAGAGTTCATGTCTCTGGTGTGGTGTGCCCATGAGCTTTGGAGAAGTATCTTCTGTGTTGAGACATGGCTGCTTAGAGACATGGGCACGATTTTCAACACAGGTGGCTTTAAAAGTGTCATGAAAGGTGCCAATCATTGTGATTGTAAAAATATGCTTGTGACTCTTTAGCGCATGAGAATGGTCAGTGGTATTGGAAGCCAAACTCTAAAGATGTTGCTGGAGAAATATGCTGCCCTTGCCACCTGTAAATAACGTTACCAGAGTGAAGCACCTGTGTGGTTCTAGACAGCTCACATGGGTTGTGAAGCAGGCGACTCTGAAGGTCACACAGCAGGAATTTGAATTCTTTAAGACTCTAGATTGTGGAATGGAAAGCATAACGGAAGTAGCCTAGCTGCATGACGGAAGAATGATAAGAATAATGTATTGCAAAGACTAATCAGCTTAATAAATGATTAAACATGTGCATTTTGCTATATTGTGGTTTGCACTGGAGTAAAAGTTGGTAGACAAGTGCTTTCTTAAAAGGATGGCATACATCATTGTGGTGTGTGGAATATTGCAGCACACATGCTCTATATGCAGGAGCCTTTGCTGATATTCTACTTATGGACTACTCATGGGTTATGTATGGCTTTGTATGTAGACTTTATGGTCTCTTTGGATCAGGAACTTGTGAATGTTTGTCCTAGCCCAAACAGCTTGGTTTATGTGATGGAATTGCTTGAAAGATGTTGGAGGCTGTGATCTTGCTGAAGAGAGTTCATGTCTCTGGTGTGGTGTGCCCATGAGCTTTGGAGAAGTATCTTCTGTGTTGAGACATGGCTGCTTAGAGACATGGGCACGATTTTCAACACAGGTGGCTTTAAAAGTGTCATGAAAGGTGCCAATCATTGTGATTGTAAAAATATGCTTGTGACTCTTTAGCGCATGAGAATGGTCAGTGGTATTGGAAGCCAAACTCTAAAGATGTTGCTGGAGAAATATGCTGCCCTTGCCACCTGTAAATAACGTTACCAGAGTGAAGCACCTGTGTGTTTCTAGACAGCTCACATGGGTTGTGAAGCAGGCGACTCTGAAGGTCACACAGCAGGAATTTGAATTCTTTAAGACTCTAGATTGTGGAATGGAAAGCATAACGGAAGTAGCCTAGCTGCACTACGGAAGAATGATAAGAATAATGTATTGCAAAGACTAATCAGCTTAATAAATGATTAAACATGTGCATTTTGCTATATTGTGGTTTGCACTGGAGTAAAAGTTGGTAGACAAGTGCTTTCTTAAAAGGATGGCATACATCATTGTGGTGTGTGGAATATTGCAGCACACATGCTCTATATGCAGGAGCCTTTGCTGATATTCTACTTATGGACTACTCATGGGTTATGTATGGCTTTGTATGTAGACTTTATGGTCTCTTTGGATCAGGAACTTGTGAATGTTTGTCCTAGCCCAAACAGCTTGGTTTATGTGATGGAATTGCTTGAAAGATGTTGGAGGCTGTGATCTTGCTGAAGAGAGTTCATGTCTCTGGTGTGGTGTGCCCATGAGCTTTGGAGAAGTATCTTCTGTGTTGAGACATGGCTGCTTAGAGACATGGGCACGATTTTCAACACAGGTGGCTTTAAAAGTGTCATGAAAGGTGCCAATCATTGTGATTGTAAAAATATGCTTGTGACTCTTTAGCGCATGAGAATGGTCAGTGGTATTGGAAGCCAAACTCTAAAGATGTTGCTGGAGAAATATGCTGCCCTTGCCACCTGTAAATAACGTTACCAGAGTGAAGCACCTGTGTGTTTCTAGACAGCTCACATGGGTTGTGAAGCAGGCGACTCTGAAGGTCACACAGCAGGAATTTGAATTCTTTAAGACTCTAGATTGTGGAATGGAAAGCATAACGGAAGTAGCCTAGCTGCACTACGGAAGAATGATAAGAATAATGTGTTGCAAAGACTAATCAGCTTAATAAATGATTAAACATGTGCATTTTGCTATATTGTGGTTTGCACTGGAGTAAAAGTTGATAGACATATGGGTTCTTAAAAGAATAACAGACATAATTGTGGTTGGTGGAATATGGTAGCACACAGGGTAAACAAGTAGGAGCTTTTAATGATGTTGAATTTACCCATAAAACTCTTATATGAACAGGTGTTATGAGATGGCGACACACACAAGGCGGGAGTGACAACGACTGTACAGTCACATAAACAGACACAAGGCAAGCTAAACTAATTGATACTAACAATTACACACGTATTTAATAATTGTACAACCTAACCATCATAAAACTATCTTTTAACTGAGCCGCGCTGGGGCCTCATGGGTAATTTGCCTCGGTCCAATGGGGCATGCCCCACTTACCCATGCGCCCCCGTGGCTGCGCTATTCATCTGTATTACGTTACGATAATGTACAATTATTTTAAATATGTCTGTAATTATGTGTGCTATTTAGTTTACCTTGCCCTGTGTCTGTTTATGTGACTGAAAAGTTTTATTTTGTAGATTAATAAAAGAATAATCAAAAGGAGGCCGTGCCCTTAGGCTATAGGCATTTTACCAAGGCAACGGGACAACAAATCAAGACAAAACAATTCGTTTTTCAAATTAAAGCGACACTCGTGCATTTTTGTTCATTTACAAATTAAATAGTGTTAACTTTCTAACCTCTAAAGTTTGTCATTTTGATAAAGTCTGTGCCTTTGTAATGAGTTTTGACATATACAAAACTGTTCTAAACAGGTATAGTGAGAATACATTTCACATTTTCTTCTTTTTATAGAATGACCAATGATAATTATTATCGTTTTTGAAGTATACGTGTCCTGAGGACTGTTGTAAGATGACTGGATATAATGTAATAAGAAATATAATTAGTGAACAGTATATGGACTATTCATGGGTTATTTATGGCTTTGTATGTAGACTTTATGGTCTCTTTGGATCAGGAACTTGTGAATGTTTGTCCTAGCCCAAACAGCTTGGTTTATGTGATGGAATTGCTTGAAAGATGTTGGAGGCTGTGATCTTGCTGAAGAGAGTTCATGTCTCTGGTGTGGTGTGCCCATGAGCTTTGGAGAAGTATCTTCTGTGTTGAGACATGGCTGCTTAGAGACATGGGCACGATTTTCAACACAGGTGGCTTTAAAAGTGTCATGAAAGGTGCCAATCATTGTGATTGTAAAAATATGCTTGTGACTCTTTAGCGCATGAGAATGGTCAGTGGTATTGGAAGCCAAACTCTAAAGATGTTGCTGGAGAAATATGCTGCCCTTGCCACCTGTAAATAACGTTACCAGAGTGAAGCACCTGTGTGGTTCTAGACAGCTCACATGGGTTGTGAAGCAGGCGACTCTGAAGGTCACACAGCAGGAATTTGAATTCTTTAAGACTCTAGATTGTGGAATGGAAAGCATAACGGAAGTAGCCTAGCTGCATGACGGAAGAATGATAAGAATAATGTATTGCAAAGACTAATCAGCTTAATAAATGATTAAACATGTGCATTTTGCTATATTGTGGTTTGCACTGGAGTAAAAGTTGGTAGACAAGTGCTTTCTTAAAAGGATGGCATACATCATTGTGGTGTGTGGAATATTGCAGCACACATGCTCTATATGCAGGAGCCTTTGCTGATATTCTACTTATGGACTACTCATGGGTTATGTATGGCTTTGTATGTAGACTTTATGGTCTCTTTGGATCAGGAACTTGTGAATGTTTGTCCTAGCCCAAACAGCTTGGTTTATGTGATGGAATTGCTTGAAAGATGTTGGAGGCTGTGATCTTGCTGAAGAGAGTTCATGTCTCTGGTGTGGTGTGCCCATGAGCTTTGGAGAAGTATCTTCTGTGTTGAGACATGGCTGCTTAGAGACATGGGCACGATTTTCAACACAGGTGGCTTTAAAAGTGTCATGAAAGGTGCCAATCATTGTGATTGTAAAAATATGCTTGTGACTCTTTAGCGCATGAGAATGGTCAGTGGTATTGGAAGCCAAACTCTAAAGATGTTGCTGGAGAAATATGCTGCCCTTGCCACCTGTAAATAACGTTACCAGAGTGAAGCACCTGTGTGGTTCTAGACAGCTCACATGGGTTGTGAAGCAGGCGACTCTGAAGGTCACACAGCAGGAATTTGAATTCTTTAAGACTCTAGATTGTGGAATGGAAAGCATAACGGAAGTAGCCTAGCTGCACTACGGAAGAATGATAAGAATAATGTGTTGCAAAGACTAATCAGCTTAATAAATGATTAAACATGTGCATTTTGCTATATTGTGGTTTGCACTGGAGTAAAAGTTGATAGACATATGGGTTCTTAAAAGAATAACAGAAATAATTGTGGTTGGTGGAATATGGTAGCACACAGGGTAAACAAGTAGGAGCTTTTAATGATGTTGAATTTACCCATAAAACTCTTATATGAACAGGTGTTATGAGATGGCGACACACACAAGGCGGGAGTGACAACGACTGTACAGTCACATAAACAGACACAAGGCAAGCTAAACTAAATGATACTAACAATTACACACGTATTTAATAATTGTACAACCTAACCATCATAAAACTATCTTTTAACTGAGCCGCGCTGGGGCCTCATGGGTAATTTGCCTCGGTCCAATGGGGCATGCCCCACTTACCCATGCGCCCCCGTGGCTGCGCTATTCATCTGTATTACGTTACGATAATGTACAATTATTTTAAATATGTCTGTAATTATGTGTGCTATTTAGTTTACCTTGCCCTGTGTCTGTTTATGTGACTGAAAAGTTTTATTTTGTAGATTAATAAAAGAATAATCAAAAGGAGGCCGTGCCCTTAGGCTATAGGCATTTTACCAAGGCAACGGGACAACAAATCAAGACAAAACAATTCGTTTTTCAAATTAAAGCGACACTCGTGCATTTTTGTTCATTTACAAATTAAATAGTGTTAACTTTCTAACCTCTAAAGTTTGTCATTTTGATAAAGTCTGTGCCTTTGTAATGAGTTTTGACATATACAAAACTGTTCTAAACAGGTATAGTGAGAATACATTTCACATTTTCTTCTTTTTATAGAATGACCAATGATAATTATTATCGTTTTTGAAGTATACGTGTCCTGAGGACTGTTGTAAGATGACTGGATATAATGTAATAAGAAATATAATTAGTGAACAGTATATGGACTATTCATGGGTTATTTATGGCTTTGTATGTAGACTTTATGGTCTCTTTGGATCAGGAACTTGTGAATGTTTGTCCTAGCCCAAACAGCTTGGTTTATGTGATGGAATTGCTTGAAAGATGTTGGAGGCTGTGATCTTGCTGAAGAGAGTTCATGTCTCTGGTGTGGTGTGCCCATGAGCTTTGGAGAAGTATCTTCTGTGTTGAGACATGGCTGCTTAGAGACATGGGCACGATTTTCAACACAGGTGGCTTTAAAAGTGTCATGAAAGGTGCCAATCATTGTGATTGTAAAAATATGCTTGTGACTCTTTAGCGCATGAGAATGGTCAGTGGTATTGGAAGCCAAACTCTAAAGATGTTGCTGGAGAAATATGCTGCCCTTGCCACCTGTAAATAACGTTACCAGAGTGAAGCACCTGTGTGGTTCTAGACAGCTCACATGGGTTGTGAAGCAGGCGACTCTGAAGGTCACACAGCAGGAATTTGAATTCTTTAAGACTCTAGATTGTGGAATGGAAAGCATAACGGAAGTAGCCTAGCTGCATGACGGAAGAATGATAAGAATAATGTATTGCAAAGACTAATCAGCTTAATAAATGATTAAACATGTGCATTTTGCTATATTGTGGTTTGCACTGGAGTAAAAGTTGGTAGACAAGTGCTTTCTTAAAAGGATGGCATACATCATTGTGGTGTGTGGAATATTGCAGCACACATGCTCTATATGCAGGAGCCTTTGCTGATATTCTACTTATGGACTACTCATGGGTTATGTATGGCTTTGTATGTAGACTTTATGGTCTCTTTGGATCAGGAACTTGTGAATGTTTGTCCTAGCCCAAACAGCTTGGTTTATGTGATGGAATTGCTTGAAAGATGTTGGAGGCTGTGATCTTGCTGAAGAGAGTTCATGTCTCTGGTGTGGTGTGCCCATGAGCTTTGGAGAAGTATCTTCTGTGTTGAGACATGGCTGCTTAGAGACATGGGCACGATTTTCAACACAGGTGGCTTTAAAAGTGTCATGAAAGGTGCCAATCATTGTGATTGTAAAAATATGCTTGTGACTCTTTAGCGCATGAGAATGGTCAGTGGTATTGGAAGCCAAACTCTAAAGATGTTGCTGGAGAAATATGCTGCCCTTGCCACCTGTAAATAACGTTACCAGAGTGAAGCACCTGTGTGTTTCTAGACAGCTCACATGGGTTGTGAAGCAGGCGACTCTGAAGGTCACACAGCAGGAATTTGAATTCTTTAAGACTCTAGATTGTGGAATGGAAAGCATAACGGAAGTAGCCTAGCTGCACTACGGAAGAATGATAAGAATAATGTATTGCAAAGACTAATCAGCTTAATAAATGATTAAACATGTGCATTTTGCTATATTGTGGTTTGCACTGGAGTAAAAGTTGGTAGACAAGTGCTTTCTTAAAAGGATGGCATACATCATTGTGGTGTGTGGAATATTGCAGCACACATGCTCTATATGCAGGAGCCTTTGCTGATATTCTACTTATGGACTACTCATGGGTTATGTATGGCTTTGTATGTAGACTTTATGGTCTCTTTGGATCAGGAACTTGTGAATGTTTGTCCTAGCCCAAACAGCTTGGTTTATGTGATGGAATTGCTTGAAAGATGTTGGAGGCTGTGATCTTGCTGAAGAGAGTTCATGTCTCTGGTGTGGTGTGCCCATGAGCTTTGGAGAAGTATCTTCTGTGTTGAGACATGGCTGCTTAGAGACATGGGCACGATTTTCAACACAGGTGGCTTTAAAAGTGTCATGAAAGGTGCCAATCATTGTGATTGTAAAAATATGCTTGTGACTCTTTAGCGCATGAGAATGGTCAGTGGTATTGGAAGCCAAACTCTAAAGATGTTGCTGGAGAAATATGCTGCCCTTGCCACCTGTAAATAACGTTACCAGAGTGAAGCACCTGTGTGGTTCTAGACAGCTCACATGGGTTGTGAAGCAGGCGACTCTGAAGGTCACACAGCAGGAATTTGAATTCTTTAAGACTCTAGATTGTGGAATGGAAAGCATAACGGAAGTAGCCTAGCTGCACTACGGAAGAATGATAAGAATAATGTGTTGCAAAGACTAATCAGCTTAATAAATGATTAAACATGTGCATTTTGATATATTGTGGTTTGCACTGGAGTAAAAGTTGATAGACATATGGGTTCTTAAAAGAATAACAGACATAATTGTGGTTGGTGGAATATGGTAGCACACAGGGTAAACAAGTAGGAGCTTTTAATGATGTTGAATTTACCCATAAAACTCTTATATGAACAGGTGTTATATGAGATGGCGACACACACAAGGCGGGAGTGACAACGACTGTACAGTCACATAAACAGACACAAGGCAAGCTAAACTAAATGATACTAACAATTACACACGTATTTAATAATTGTACCACCTAACCATCATAAAACTATCTTTTAACTGAGCCGCGCTGGGGCCTCATGGGTAATTTGCCTCGGTCCAATGGGGCATTCCCCACTTACCCATGCGCCCCCTTGGCTGCGCTATTCATCTGTATTACGTTACGATAATGTACAATTATTTTAAATATGTCTGTAATTATGTGTGCCATTTAGTTTACCTTGCCCTGTGTCTGTTTATGTTACTGAAATGTTTTATTTTGTAGATTATTAAAAGAATAATCAAAAGGAGGCCGTGCCCTTAGGCTATAGGCATTTTACCAAGGCAACGGGACAACAAATCAAGTCAAAACAATTAGTTTTTCAAATTAAAGCGACACTCGTGCGTTTTTGTAAATCTACAAATTAAAAGGGAGACGGACTTGATTGTAGTCACTGGAAAACAGCTGCACACACGGTCGATATGTGAAAACTCCGCCTTTTATTTAAATTACACATAAAAGATATATAAGAACACGTTTAATGACATGGCGACACAAACATGGCGGGAGTGACAACGACTGTACAGTCACATAAACAGACACAAGACAAGCTAAACTAAATGATACTAACAATTACACACGTATTTAATAATTGTACAACCTAACCATCATAAACCTATCTTTTAACTGAGCCGCGCTGGGGCCTCATGGGTAATTTGCCTCGGTCCAATGGGGCATTCCCCACTTACCCATGCGCCCCCGTGTCTGCGCTATTCATCTGTATTACGTTACGATAATGTACAATTATTTTAAATATGTCTGTAATTATGTGTGCTATTTAGTTTACCTTGCCCTGTGTCTGTTTATGTGACTGAAAAGTTTTATTTTGTAGATTAATAAAAGAATAATCAAAAGGAGGCCGTGCCCTTAGGCTATAGGCATTTTACCAAGGCAACGGGACAACAAATCAAGACAAAACAATTCGTTTTTCAAATTAAAGCGACACTCGTGCATTTTTGTTCATTTACAAATTAAATAGTGTTAACTTTCTAACCTCTAAAGTTTGTCATTTTGATAAAGTCTGTGCCTTTGTAATGAGTTTTGACATATACAAAACTGTTCTAAACAGGTATAGTGAGAATACATTTCACATTTTCTTCTTTTTATAGAATGACCAATGATAATTATTATCGTTTTTGAAGTATACATGTCCTGAGGACTGTTGTAAGATGACTGGATATAATGTAATAAGAAATATAATTAGTGAACAGTATATGGACTACTCATGGGTTATGTATGGCTTTGTATGTAGACTTTATGGTCTCTTTGGATCAGGAACTTGTGAATGTTTGTCCTAGCCCAAACAGCTTGGTTTATGTGATGGAATTGCTTGAAAGATGTTGGAGGTTGTGATCTTGCTGAAGAGAGTTCATGTCTCTGGTGTGGTGTGCCCATGAGCTTTGGAGAAGTATCTTCTGTGTTGAGACATGGCTGCTTAGAGACATGGGCACGATTTTCAACACAGGTGGCTTTAAAAGTGTCATGAAAGGTGCCAATCATTGTGATTGTAAAAATATGCTTGTGACTCTTTAGCGCATGAGAATGGTCAGTGGTATTGGAAGCCAAACTCTAAAGATGTTGCTGGAGAAATATGCTGCCCTTGCCACCTGTAAATAACGTTACCAGAGTGAAGCACCTGTGTGTTTCTAGACAGCTCACATGGGTTGTGAAGCAGGCGACTCTGAAGGTCACACAGCAGGAATTTGAATTCTTTAAGACTCTAGATTGTGGAATGGAAAGCATAACGGAAGTAGCCTAGCTGCATGACGGAAGAATGATAAGAATAATGTATTGCAAAGACTAATCAGCTTAATAAATGATTAAACATGTGCATTTTGCTATATTGTGGTTTGCACTGGAGTAAAAGTTGGTAGACAAGTGCTTTCTTAAAAGGATGGCATACATCATTGTGGTGTGTGGAATATTGCAGCACACATGCTCTATATGCAGGAGCCTTTGCTGATATTCTACTTATGGACTACTCATGGGTTATGTATGGCTTTGTATGTAGACTTTATGGTCTCTTTGGATCAGGAAATTGTGAATGTTTGTCCTAGCCCAAACAGCTTGGTTTATGTGATGGAATTGCTTGAAAGATGTTGGAGGCTGTGATCTTGCTGAAGAGAGTTCATGTCTCTGGTGTGGTGTGCCCATGAGCTTTGGAGAAATATCTTCTGTGTTGAGACATGGCTGCTTAGAGACATGGGCACGATTTTCAACACAGGTGGCTTTAAAAGTGTCATGAAAGGTGCCAATCATTGTGATTGTAAAAATATGCTTGTGACTCTTTAGCGCATGAGAATGGTCAGTGGTATTGGAAGCCAAACTCTAAAGATGTTGCTGGAGAAATATGCTGCCCTTGCCACCTGTAAATAACGTTACCAGAGTGAAGCACCTGTGTGTTTCTAGACAGCTCACATGGGTTGTGAAGCAGGTGACTCTGAAGGTCACACAGCAGGAATTTGAATTCTTTAAGACTCTAGATTGTGGAATGGAAAGCATAACGGAAGTAGCCTAGCTGCACTACGGAAGAATGATAAGAATAATGTATTGCAAAGACTAATCAGCTTAATAAATGATTAAACATGTGCATTTTGCTATATTGTGGTTTGCACTGGAGTAAAAGTTGGTAGACAAGTGCTTTCTTAAAAGGATGGCATACATCATTGTGGTGTGTGGAATATTGCAGCACACATGCTCTATATGCAGGAGCCTTTGCTGATATTCTACTTATGGACTACTCATGGGTTATGTATGGCTTTGTATGTAGACTTTATGGTCTCTTTGGATCAGGAACTTGTGAATGTTTGTCCTAGCCCAAACAGCTTGGTTTATGTGATGGAATTGCTTGAAAGATGTTGGAGGCTGTGATCTTGCTGAAGAGAGTTCATGTCTCTGGTGTGGTGTGCCCATGAGCTTTGGAGAAGTATCTTCTGTGTTGAGACATGGCTGCTTAGAGACATGGGCACGATTTTCAACACAGGTGGCTTTAAAAGTGTCATGAAAGGTGCCAATCATTGTGATTGTAAAAATATGCTTGTGACTCTTTAGCGCATGAGAATGGTCAGTGGTATTGGAAGCCAAACTCTAAAGATGTTGCTGGAGAAATATGCTGCCCTTGCCACCTGTAAATAACGTTACCAGAGTGAAGCACCTGTGTGGTTCTAGACAGCTCACATGGGTTGTGAAGCAGGCGACTCTGAAGGTCACACAGCAGGAATTTGAATTCTTTAAGACTCTAGATTGTGGAATGGAAAGCATAACGGAAGTAGCCTAGCTGCACTACGGAAGAATGATAAGAATAATGTGTTGCAAAGACTAATCAGCTTAATAAATGATTAAACATGTGCATTTTGCTATATTGTGGTTTGCACTGGAGTAAAAGTTGATAGACATATGGGTTCTTAAAAGAATAACAGACATAATTGTGGTTGGTGGAATATGGTAGCACACAGGGTAAACAAGTAGGAGCTTTTAATGATGTTGAATTTACCCATAAAACTCTTATATGAACAGGTGTTATGAGATGGCGACACACACAAGGCGGGAGTGACAACGACTGTACAGTCACATAAACAGACACAAGGCAAGCTAAACTAAATGATACTAACAATTACACACGTATTTAATAATTGTACAACCTAACCATCATAAAACTATCTTTTAACTGAGCCGCGCTGGGGCCTCATGGGTAATTTGCCTCGGTCCAATGGGGCATGCCCCACTTACCCATGCGCCCCCGTGGCTGCGCTATTCATCTGTATTACGTTACGATAATGTACAATTATTTTAAATATGTCTGTAATTATGTGTGCTATTTAGTTTACCTTGCCCTGTGTCTGTTTATGTGACTGAAAAGTTTTATTTTGTAGATTAATAAAAGAATAATCAAAAGGAGGCCGTGCCCTTAGGCTATAGGCATTTTACCAAGGCAACGGGACAACAAATCAAGACAAAACAATTCGTTTTTCAAATTAAAGCGACACTCGTGCATTTTTGTTCATTTACAAATTAAATAGTGTTAACTTTCTAACCTCTAAAGTTTGTCATTTTGATAAAGTCTGTGCCTTTGTAATGAGTTTTGACATATACAAAACTGTTCTAAACAGGTATAGTGAGAATACATTTCACATTTTCTTCTTTTTATAGAATGACCAATGATAATTATTATCGTTTTTGAAGTATACGTGTCCTGAGGACTGTTGTAAGATGACTGGATATAATGTAATAAGAAATATAATTAGTGAACAGTATATGGACTATTCATGGGTTATTTATGGCTTTGTATGTAGACTTTATGGTCTCTTTGGATCAGGAACTTGTGAATGTTTGTCCTAGCCCAAACAGCTTGGTTTATGTGATGGAATTGCTTGAAAGATGTTGGAGGCTGTGATCTTGCTGAAGAGAGTTCATGTCTCTGGTGTGGTGTGCCCATGAGCTTTGGAGAAGTATCTTCTGTGTTGAGACATGGCTGCTTAGAGACATGGGCACGATTTTCAACACAGGTGGCTTTAAAAGTGTCATGAAAGGTGCCAATCATTGTGATTGTAAAAATATGCTTGTGACTCTTTAGCGCATGAGAATGGTCAGTGGTATTGGAAGCCAAACTCTAAAGATGTTGCTGGAGAAATATGCTGCCCTTGCCACCTGTAAATAACGTTACCAGAGTGAAGCACCTGTGTGGTTCTAGACAGCTCACATGGGTTGTGAAGCAGGCGACTCTGAAGGTCACACAGCAGGAATTTGAATTCTTTAAGACTCTAGATTGTGGAATGGAAAGCATAACGGAAGTAGCCTAGCTGCATGACGGAAGAATGATAAGAATAATGTATTGCAAAGACTAATCAGCTTAATAAATGATTAAACATGTGCATTTTGCTATATTGTGGTTTGCACTGGAGTAAAAGTTGGTAGACAAGTGCTTTCTTAAAAGGATGGCATACATCATTGTGGTGTGTGGAATATTGCAGCACACATGCTCTATATGCAGGAGCCTTTGCTGATATTCTACTTATGGACTACTCATGGGTTATGTATGGCTTTGTATGTAGACTTTATGGTCTCTTTGGATCAGGAAATTGTGAATGTTTGTCCTAGCCCAAACAGCTTGGTTTATGTGATGGAATTGCTTGAAAGATGTTGGAGGCTGTGATCTTGCTGAAGAGAGTTCATGTCTCTGGTGTGGTGTGCCCATGAGCTTTGGAGAAATATCTTCTGTGTTGAGACATGGCTGCTTAGAGACATGGGCACGATTTTCAACACAGGTGGCTTTAAAAGTGTCATGAAAGGTGCCAATCATTGTGATTGTAAAAATATGCTTGTGACTCTTTAGCGCATGAGAATGGTCAGTGGTATTGGAAGCCAAACTCTAAAGATGTTGCTGGAGAAATATGCTGCCCTTGCCACCTGTAAATAACGTTACCAGAGTGAAGCACCTGTGTGTTTCTAGACAGCTCACATGGGTTGTGAAGCAGGCGACTCTGAAGGTCACACAGCAGGAATTTGAATTCTTTAAGACTCTAGATTGTGGAATGGAAAGCATAACGGAAGTAGCCTAGCTGCACTACGGAAGAATGATAAGAATAATGTATTGCAAAGACTAATCAGCTTAATAAATGATTAAACATGTGCATTTTGCTATATTGTGGTTTGCACTGGAGTAAAAGTTGGTAGACAAGTGCTTTCTTAAAAGGATGGCATACATCATTGTGGTGTGTGGAATATTGCAGCACACATGCTCTATATGCAGGAGCCTTTGCTGATATTCTACTTATGGACTACTCATGGGTTATGTATGGCTTTGTATGTAGACTTTATGGTCTCTTTGGATCAGGAACTTGTGAATGTTTGTCCTAGCCCAAACAGCTTGGTTTATGTGATGGAATTGCTTGAAAGATGTTGGAGGCTGTGATCTTGCTGAAGAGAGTTCATGTCTCTGGTGTGGTGTGCCCATGAGCTTTGGAGAAGTATCTTCTGTGTTGAGACATGGCTGCTTAGAGACATGGGCACGATTTTCAACACAGGTGGCTTTAAAAGTGTCATGAAAGGTGCCAATCATTGTGATTGTAAAAATATGCTTGTGACTCTTTAGCGCATGAGAATGGTCAGTGGTATTGGAAGCCAAACTCTAAAGATGTTGCTGGAGAAATATGCTGCCCTTGCCACCTGTAAATAACGTTACCAGAGTGAAGCACCTGTGTGGTTCTAGACAGCTCACATGGGTTGTGAAGCAGGCGACTCTGAAGGTCACACAGCAGGAATTTGAATTCTTTAAGACTCTAGATTGTGGAATGGAAAGCATAACGGAAGTAGCCTAGCTGCACTACGGAAGAATGATAAGAATAATGTGTTGCAAAGACTAATCAGCTTAATAAATGATTAAACATGTGCATTTTGCTATATTGTGGTTTGCACTGGAGTAAAAGTTGATAGACATATGGGTTCTTAAAAGAATAACAGACATAATTGTGGTTGGTGGAATATGGTAGCACACAGGGTAAACAAGTAGGAGCTTTTAATGATGTTGAATTTACCCATAAAACTCTTATATGAACAGGTGTTATGAGATGGCGACACACACAAGGCGGGAGTGACAACGACTGTACAGTCACATAAACAGACACAAGGCAAGCTAAACTAAATGATACTAACAATTACACACGTATTTAATAATTGTACAACCTAACCATCATAAAACTATCTTTTAACTGAGCCGCGCTGGGGCCTCATGGGTAATTTGCCTCGGTCCAATGGGGCATGCCCCACTTACCCATGCGCCCCCGTGGCTGCGCTATTCATCTGTATTACGTTACGATAATGTACAATTATTTTAAATATGTCTGTAATTATGTGTGCTATTTAGTTTACCTTGCCCTGTGTCTGTTTATGTGACTGAAAAGTTTTATTTTGTAGATTAATAAAAGAATAATCAAAAGGAGGCCGTGCCCTTAGGCTATAGGCATTTTACCAAGGCAACGGGACAACAAATCAAGACAAAACAATTCGTTTTTCAAATTAAAGCGACACTCGTGCATTTTTGTTCATTTACAAATTAAATAGTGTTAACTTTCTAACCTCTAAAGTTTGTCATTTTGATAAAGTCTGTGCCTTTGTAATGAGTTTTGACATATACAAAACTGTTCTAAACAGGTATAGTGAGAATACATTTCACATTTTCTTCTTTTTATAGAATGACCAATGATAATTATTATCGTTTTTGAAGTATACGTGTCCTGAGGACTGTTGTAAGATGACTGGATATAATGTAATAAGAAATATAATTAGTGAACAGTATATGGACTATTCATGGGTTATTTATGGCTTTGTATGTAGACTTTATGGTCTCTTTGGATCAGGAACTTGTGAATGTTTGTCCTAGCCCAAACAGCTTGGTTTATGTGATGGAATTGCTTGAAAGATGTTGGAGGCTGTGATCTTGCTGAAGAGAGTTCATGTCTCTGGTGTGGTGTGCCCATGAGCTTTGGAGAAGTATCTTCTGTGTTGAGACATGGCTGCTTAGAGACATGGGCACGATTTTCAACACAGGTGGCTTTAAAAGTGTCATGAAAGGTGCCAATCATTGTGATTGTAAAAATATGCTTGTGACTCTTTAGCGCATGAGAATGGTCAGTGGTATTGGAAGCCAAACTCTAAAGATGTTGCTGGAGAAATATGCTGCCCTTGCCACCTGTAAATAACGTTACCAGAGTGAAGCACCTGTGTGGTTCTAGACAGCTCACATGGGTTGTGAAGCAGGCGACTCTGAAGGTCACACAGCAGGAATTTGAATTCTTTAAGACTCTAGATTGTGGAATGGAAAGCATAACGGAAGTAGCCTAGCTGCATGACGGAAGAATGATAAGAATAATGTATTGCAAAGACTAATCAGCTTAATAAATGATTAAACATGTGCATTTTGCTATATTGTGGTTTGCACTGGAGTAAAAGTTGGTAGACAAGTGCTTTCTTAAAAGGATGGCATACATCATTGTGGTGTGTGGAATATTGCAGCACACATGCTCTATATGCAGGAGCCTTTGCTGATATTCTACTTATGGACTACTCATGGGTTATGTATGGCTTTGTATGTAGACTTTATGGTCTCTTTGGATCAGGAACTTGTGAATGTTTGTCCTAGCCCAAACAGCTTGGTTTATGTGATGGAATTGCTTGAAAGATGTTGGAGGCTGTGATCTTGCTGAAGAGAGTTCATGTCTCTGGTGTGGTGTGCCCATGAGCTTTGGAGAAGTATCTTCTGTGTTGAGACATGGCTGCTTAGAGACATGGGCACGATTTTCAACACAGGTGGCTTTAAAAGTGTCATGAAAGGTGCCAATCATTGTGATTGTAAAAATATGCTTGTGACTCTTTAGCGCATGAGAATGGTCAGTGGTATTGGAAGCCAAACTCTAAAGATGTTGCTGGAGAAATATGCTGCCCTTGCCACCTGTAAATAACGTTACCAGAGTGAAGCACCTGTGTGTTTCTAGACAGCTCACATGGGTTGTGAAGCAGGCGACTCTGAAGGTCACACAGCAGGAATTTGAATTCTTTAAGACTCTAGATTGTGGAATGGAAAGCATAACGGAAGTAGCCTAGCTGCACTACGGAAGAATGATAAGAATAATGTATTGCAAAGACTAATCAGCTTAATAAATGATTAAACATGTGCATTTTGCTATATTGTGGTTTGCACTGGAGTAAAAGTTGGTAGACAAGTGCTTTCTTAAAAGGATGGCATACATCATTGTGGTGTGTGGAATATTGCAGCACACATGCTCTATATGCAGGAGCCTTTGCTGATATTCTACTTATGGACTACTCATGGGTTATGTATGGCTTTGTATGTAGACTTTATGGTCTCTTTGGATCAGGAACTTGTGAATGTTTGTCCTAGCCCAAACAGCTTGGTTTATGTGATGGAATTGCTTGAAAGATGTTGGAGGCTGTGATCTTGCTGAAGAGAGTTCATGTCTCTGGTGTGGTGTGCCCATGAGCTTTGGAGAAGTATCTTCTGTGTTGAGACATGGCTGCTTAGAGACATGGGCACGATTTTCAACACAGGTGGCTTTAAAAGTGTCATGAAAGGTGCCAATCATTGTGATTGTAAAAATATGCTTGTGACTCTTTAGCGCATGAGAATGGTCAGTGGTATTGGAAGCCAAACTCTAAAGATGTTGCTGGAGAAATATGCTGCCCTTGCCACCTGTAAATAACGTTACCAGAGTGAAGCACCTGTGTGTTTCTAGACAGCTCACATGGGTTGTGAAGCAGGCGACTCTGAAGGTCACACAGCAGGAATTTGAATTCTTTAAGACTCTAGATTGTGGAATGGAAAGCATAACGGAAGTAGCCTAGCTGCACTACGGAAGAATGATAAGAATAATGTGTTGCAAAGACTAATCAGCTTAATAAATGATTAAACATGTGCATTTTGCTATATTGTGGTTTGCACTGGAGTAAAAGTTGATAGACATATGGGTTCTTAAAAGAATAACAGACATAATTGTGGTTGGTGGAATATGGTAGCACACAGGGTAAACAAGTAGGAGCTTTTAATGATGTTGAATTTACCCATAAAACTCTTATATGAACAGGTGTTATGAGATGGCGACACACACAAGGCGGGAGTGACAACGACTGTACAGTCACATAAACAGACACAAGGCAAGCTAAACTAATTGATACTAACAATTACACACGTATTTAATAATTGTACAACCTAACCATCATAAAACTATCTTTTAACTGAGCCGCGCTGGGGCCTCATGGGTAATTTGCCTCGGTCCAATGGGGCATGCCCCACTTACCCATGCGCCCCCGTGGCTGCGCTATTCATCTGTATTACGTTACGATAATGTACAATTATTTTAAATATGTCTGTAATTATGTGTGCTATTTAGTTTACCTTGCCCTGTGTCTGTTTATGTGACTGAAAAGTTTTATTTTGTAGATTAATAAAAGAATAATCAAAAGGAGGCCGTGCCCTTAGGCTATAGGCATTTTACCAAGGCAACGGGACAACAAATCAAGACAAAACAATTCGTTTTTCAAATTAAAGCGACACTCGTGCATTTTTGTTCATTTACAAATTAAATAGTGTTAACTTTCTAACCTCTAAAGTTTGTCATTTTGATAAAGTCTGTGCCTTTGTAATGAGTTTTGACATATACAAAACTGTTCTAAACAGGTATAGTGAGAATACATTTCACATTTTCTTCTTTTTATAGAATGACCAATGATAATTATTATCGTTTTTGAAGTATACGTGTCCTGAGGACTGTTGTAAGATGACTGGATATAATGTAATAAGAAATATAATTAGTGAACAGTATATGGACTATTCATGGGTTATTTATGGCTTTGTATGTAGACTTTATGGTCTCTTTGGATCAGGAACTTGTGAATGTTTGTCCTAGCCCAAACAGCTTGGTTTATGTGATGGAATTGCTTGAAAGATGTTGGAGGCTGTGATCTTGCTGAAGAGAGTTCATGTCTCTGGTGTGGTGTGCCCATGAGCTTTGGAGAAGTATCTTCTGTGTTGAGACATGGCTGCTTAGAGACATGGGCACGATTTTCAACACAGGTGGCTTTAAAAGTGTCATGAAAGGTGCCAATCATTGTGATTGTAAAAATATGCTTGTGACTCTTTAGCGCATGAGAATGGTCAGTGGTATTGGAAGCCAAACTCTAAAGATGTTGCTGGAGAAATATGCTGCCCTTGCCACCTGTAAATAACGTTACCAGAGTGAAGCACCTGTGTGGTTCTAGACAGCTCACATGGGTTGTGAAGCAGGCGACTCTGAAGGTCACACAGCAGGAATTTGAATTCTTTAAGACTCTAGATTGTGGAATGGAAAGCATAACGGAAGTAGCCTAGCTGCATGACGGAAGAATGATAAGAATAATGTATTGCAAAGACTAATCAGCTTAATAAATGATTAAACATGTGCATTTTGCTATATTGTGGTTTGCACTGGAGTAAAAGTTGGTAGACAAGTGCTTTCTTAAAAGGATGGCATACATCATTGTGGTGTGTGGAATATTGCAGCACACATGCTCTATATGCAGGAGCCTTTGCTGATATTCTACTTATGGACTACTCATGGGTTATGTATGGCTTTGTATGTAGACTTTATGGTCTCTTTGGATCAGGAACTTGTGAATGTTTGTCCTAGCCCAAACAGCTTGGTTTATGTGATGGAATTGCTTGAAAGATGTTGGAGGCTGTGATCTTGCTGAAGAGAGTTCATGTCTCTGGTGTGGTGTGCCCATGAGCTTTGGAGAAGTATCTTCTGTGTTGAGACATGGCTGCTTAGAGACATGGGCACGATTTTCAACACAGGTGGCTTTAAAAGTGTCATGAAAGGTGCCAATCATTGTGATTGTAAAAATATGCTTGTGACTCTTTAGCGCATGAGAATGGTCAGTGGTATTGGAAGCCAAACTCTAAAGATGTTGCTGGAGAAATATGCTGCCCTTGCCACCTGTAAATAACGTTACCAGAGTGAAGCACCTGTGTGGTTCTAGACAGCTCACATGGGTTGTGAAGCAGGCGACTCTGAAGGTCACACAGCAGGAATTTGAATTCTTTAAGACTCTAGATTGTGGAATGGAAAGCATAACGGAAGTAGCCTAGCTGCACTACGGAAGAATGATAAGAATAATGTGTTGCAAAGACTAATCAGCTTAATAAATGATTAAACATGTGCATTTTGCTATATTGTGGTTTGCACTGGAGTAAAAGTTGATAGACATATGGGTTCTTAAAAGAATAACAGAAATAATTGTGGTTGGTGGAATATGGTAGCACACAGGGTAAACAAGTAGGAGCTTTTAATGATGTTGAATTTACCCATAAAACTCTTATATGAACAGGTGTTATGAGATGGCGACACACACAAGGCGGGAGTGACAACGACTGTACAGTCACATAAACAGACACAAGGCAAGCTAAACTAAATGATACTAACAATTACACACGTATTTAATAATTGTACAACCTAACCATCATAAAACTATCTTTTAACTGAGCCGCGCTGGGGCCTCATGGGTAATTTGCCTCGGTCCAATGGGGCATGCCCCACTTACCCATGCGCCCCCGTGGCTGCGCTATTCATCTGTATTACGTTACGATAATGTACAATTATTTTAAATATGTCTGTAATTATGTGTGCTATTTAGTTTACCTTGCCCTGTGTCTGTTTATGTGACTGAAAAGTTTTATTTTGTAGATTAATAAAAGAATAATCAAAAGGAGGCCGTGCCCTTAGGCTATAGGCATTTTACCAAGGCAACGGGACAACAAATCAAGACAAAACAATTCGTTTTTCAAATTAAAGCGACACTCGTGCATTTTTGTTCATTTACAAATTAAATAGTGTTAACTTTCTAACCTCTAAAGTTTGTCATTTTGATAAAGTCTGTGCCTTTGTAATGAGTTTTGACATATACAAAACTGTTCTAAACAGGTATAGTGAGAATACATTTCACATTTTCTTCTTTTTATAGAATGACCAATGATAATTATTATCGTTTTTGAAGTATACGTGTCCTGAGGACTGTTGTAAGATGACTGGATATAATGTAATAAGAAATATAATTAGTGAACAGTATATGGACTATTCATGGGTTATTTATGGCTTTGTATGTAGACTTTATGGTCTCTTTGGATCAGGAACTTGTGAATGTTTGTCCTAGCCCAAACAGCTTGGTTTATGTGATGGAATTGCTTGAAAGATGTTGGAGGCTGTGATCTTGCTGAAGAGAGTTCATGTCTCTGGTGTGGTGTGCCCATGAGCTTTGGAGAAGTATCTTCTGTGTTGAGACATGGCTGCTTAGAGACATGGGCACGATTTTCAACACAGGTGGCTTTAAAAGTGTCATGAAAGGTGCCAATCATTGTGATTGTAAAAATATGCTTGTGACTCTTTAGCGCATGAGAATGGTCAGTGGTATTGGAAGCCAAACTCTAAAGATGTTGCTGGAGAAATATGCTGCCCTTGCCACCTGTAAATAACGTTACCAGAGTGAAGCACCTGTGTGGTTCTAGACAGCTCACATGGGTTGTGAAGCAGGCGACTCTGAAGGTCACACAGCAGGAATTTGAATTCTTTAAGACTCTAGATTGTGGAATGGAAAGCATAACGGAAGTAGCCTAGCTGCATGACGGAAGAATGATAAGAATAATGTATTGCAAAGACTAATCAGCTTAATAAATGATTAAACATGTGCATTTTGCTATATTGTGGTTTGCACTGGAGTAAAAGTTGGTAGACAAGTGCTTTCTTAAAAGGATGGCATACATCATTGTGGTGTGTGGAATATTGCAGCACACATGCTCTATATGCAGGAGCCTTTGCTGATATTCTACTTATGGACTACTCATGGGTTATGTATGGCTTTGTATGTAGACTTTATGGTCTCTTTGGATCAGGAACTTGTGAATGTTTGTCCTAGCCCAAACAGCTTGGTTTATGTGATGGAATTGCTTGAAAGATGTTGGAGGCTGTGATCTTGCTGAAGAGAGTTCATGTCTCTGGTGTGGTGTGCCCATGAGCTTTGGAGAAGTATCTTCTGTGTTGAGACATGGCTGCTTAGAGACATGGGCACGATTTTCAACACAGGTGGCTTTAAAAGTGTCATGAAAGGTGCCAATCATTGTGATTGTAAAAATATGCTTGTGACTCTTTAGCGCATGAGAATGGTCAGTGGTATTGGAAGCCAAACTCTAAAGATGTTGCTGGAGAAATATGCTGCCCTTGCCACCTGTAAATAACGTTACCAGAGTGAAGCACCTGTGTGTTTCTAGACAGCTCACATGGGTTGTGAAGCAGGCGACTCTGAAGGTCACACAGCAGGAATTTGAATTCTTTAAGACTCTAGATTGTGGAATGGAAAGCATAACGGAAGTAGCCTAGCTGCACTACGGAAGAATGATAAGAATAATGTATTGCAAAGACTAATCAGCTTAATAAATGATTAAACATGTGCATTTTGCTATATTGTGGTTTGCACTGGAGTAAAAGTTGGTAGACAAGTGCTTTCTTAAAAGGATGGCATACATCATTGTGGTGTGTGGAATATTGCAGCACACATGCTCTATATGCAGGAGCCTTTGCTGATATTCTACTTATGGACTACTCATGGGTTATGTATGGCTTTGTATGTAGACTTTATGGTCTCTTTGGATCAGGAACTTGTGAATGTTTGTCCTAGCCCAAACAGCTTGGTTTATGTGATGGAATTGCTTGAAAGATGTTGGAGGCTGTGATCTTGCTGAAGAGAGTTCATGTCTCTGGTGTGGTGTGCCCATGAGCTTTGGAGAAGTATCTTCTGTGTTGAGACATGGCTGCTTAGAGACATGGGCACGATTTTCAACACAGGTGGCTTTAAAAGTGTCATGAAAGGTGCCAATCATTGTGATTGTAAAAATATGCTTGTGACTCTTTAGCGCATGAGAATGGTCAGTGGTATTGGAAGCCAAACTCTAAAGATGTTGCTGGAGAAATATGCTGCCCTTGCCACCTGTAAATAACGTTACCAGAGTGAAGCACCTGTGTGGTTCTAGACAGCTCACATGGGTTGTGAAGCAGGCGACTCTGAAGGTCACACAGCAGGAATTTGAATTCTTTAAGACTCTAGATTGTGGAATGGAAAGCATAACGGAAGTAGCCTAGCTGCACTACGGAAGAATGATAAGAATAATGTGTTGCAAAGACTAATCAGCTTAATAAATGATTAAACATGTGCATTTTGATATATTGTGGTTTGCACTGGAGTAAAAGTTGATAGACATATGGGTTCTTAAAAGAATAACAGACATAATTGTGGTTGGTGGAATATGGTAGCACACAGGGTAAACAAGTAGGAGCTTTTAATGATGTTGAATTTACCCATAAAACTCTTATATGAACAGGTGTTATATGAGATGGCGACACACACAAGGCGGGAGTGACAACGACTGTACAGTCACATAAACAGACACAAGGCAAGCTAAACTAAATGATACTAACAATTACACACGTATTTAATAATTGTACCACCTAACCATCATAAAACTATCTTTTAACTGAGCCGCGCTGGGGCCTCATGGGTAATTTGCCTCGGTCCAATGGGGCATTCCCCACTTACCCATGCGCCCCCGTGGCTGCGCTATTCATCTGTATTACGTTACGATAATGTACAATTATTTTAAATATGTCTGTAATTATGTGTGCCATTTAGTTTACCTTGCCCTGTGTCTGTTTATGTTACTGAAATGTTTTATTTTGTAGATTATTAAAAGAATAATCAAAAGGAGGCCGTGCCCTTAGGCTATAGGCATTTTACCAAGGCAACGGGACAACAAATCAAGTCAAAACAATTAGTTTTTCAAATTAAAGCGACACTCGTGCGTTTTTGTAAATCTACAAATTAAAAGGGAGACGGACTTGATTGTAGTCACTGGAAAACAGCTGCACACACGGTCGATATGTGAAAACTCCGCCTTTTATTTAAATTACACATAAAAGATATATAAGAACACGTTTAATGACATGGCGACACAAACATGGCGGGAGTGACAACGACTGTACAGTCACATAAACAGACACAAGACAAGCTAAACTAAATGATACTAACAATTACACACGTATTTAATAATTGTACAACCTAACCATCATAAACCTATCTTTTAACTGAGCCGCGCTGGGGCCTCATGGGTAATTTGCCTCGGTCCAATGGGGCATTCCCCACTTACCCATGCGCCCCCGTGTCTGCGCTATTCATCTGTATTACGTTACGATAATGTACAATTATTTTAAATATGTCTGTAATTATGTGTGCTATTTAGTTTACCTTGCCCTGTGTCTGTTTATGTGACTGAAAAGTTTTATTTTGTAGATTAATAAAAGAATAATCAAAAGGAGGCCGTGCCCTTAGGCTATAGGCATTTTACCAAGGCAACGGGACAACAAATCAAGACAAAACAATTCGTTTTTCAAATTAAAGCGACACTCGTGCATTTTTGTTCATTTACAAATTAAATAGTGTTAACTTTCTAACCTCTAAAGTTTGTCATTTTGATAAAGTCTGTGCCTTTGTAATGAGTTTTGACATATACAAAACTGTTCTAAACAGGTATAGTGAGAATACATTTCACATTTTCTTCTTTTTATAGAATGACCAATGATAATTATTATCGTTTTTGAAGTATACATGTCCTGAGGACTGTTGTAAGATGACTGGATATAATGTAATAAGAAATATAATTAGTGAACAGTATATGGACTACTCATGGGTTATGTATGGCTTTGTATGTAGACTTTATGGTCTCTTTGGATCAGGAACTTGTGAATGTTTGTCCTAGCCCAAACAGCTTGGTTTATGTGATGGAATTGCTTGAAAGATGTTGGAGGTTGTGATCTTGCTGAAGAGAGTTCATGTCTCTGGTGTGGTGTGCCCATGAGCTTTGGAGAAGTATCTTCTGTGTTGAGACATGGCTGCTTAGAGACATGGGCACGATTTTCAACACAGGTGGCTTTAAAAGTGTCATGAAAGGTGCCAATCATTGTGATTGTAAAAATATGCTTGTGACTCTTTAGCGCATGAGAATGGTCAGTGGTATTGGAAGCCAAACTCTAAAGATGTTGCTGGAGAAATATGCTGCCCTTGCCACCTGTAAATAACGTTACCAGAGTGAAGCACCTGTGTGTTTCTAGACAGCTCACATGGGTTGTGAAGCAGGCGACTCTGAAGTTCACACAGCAGGAATTTGAATTCTTTAAGACTCTAGATTGTGGAATGGAAAGCATAACGGAAGTAGCCTAGCTGCACTACGGAAGAATGATAAGAATAATGTATTGCAAAGACTAATCAGCTTAATAAATGATTAAACATGTGCATTTTGCTATATTGTGGTTTGCACTGGAGTAAAAGTTGGTAGACAAGTGCTTTCTTAAAAGGATGGCATACATCATTGTGGTGTGTGGAATATTGCAGCACACATGCTCTATATGCAGGAGTCTTTGCTGATATTCTACTTATGGACTACTCATGGGTTATGTATGGCTTTGTATGTAGACTTTATGGTCTCTTTGGATCAGGAACTTGTGAATGTTTGTCCTAGCCCAAACAGCTTGGTTTATGTGATGGAATTGCTTGAAAGATGTTGGAGGCTGTGATCTTGCTGAAGAGAGTTCATGTCTCTGGTGTGGTGTGCCCATGAGCTTTGGAGAAGTATCTTCTGTGTTGAGACATGGCTGCTTAGAGACATGGGCACGATTTTCAACACAGGTGGCTTTAAAAGTGTCATGAAAGGTGCCAATCATTGTGATTGTAAAAATATGCTTGTGACTCTTTAGCGCATGAGAATGGTCAGTGGTATTGGAAGCCAAACTCTAAAGATGTTGCTGGAGAAATATGCTGCCCTTGCCACCTGTAAATAACGTTACCAGAGTGAAGCACCTGTGTGGTTCTAGACAGCTCACATGGGTTGTGAAGCAGGCGACTCTGAAGGTCACACAGCAGGAATTTGAATTCTTTAAGACTCTAGATTGTGGAATGGAAAGCATAACGGAAGTAGCCTAGCTGCACTACGGAAGAATGATAAGAATAATGTGTTGCAAAGACTAATCAGCTTAATAAATGATTAAACATGTGCATTTTGCTATATTGTGGTTTGCACTGGAGTAAAAGTTGGTAGACAAGTGCTTTCTTAAAAGGATGGCATACATCATTGTGGTGTGTGGAATATTGCAGCACACATGCTCTATATGCAGGAGCCTTTGCTGATATTCTACTTATGGACTACTCATGGGTTATGTATGGCTTTGTATGTAGACTTTATGGTCTCTTTGGATCAGGAACTTGTGAATGTTTGTCCTAGCCCAAACAGCTTGGTTTATGTGATGGAATTGCTTGAAAGATGTTGGAGGCTGTGATCTTGCTGAAGAGAGTTCATGTCTCTGGTGTGGTGTGCCCATGAGCTTTGGAGAAGTATCTTCTGTGTTGAGACATGGCTGCTTAGAGACATGGGCACGATTTTCAACACAGGTGGCTTTAAAAGTGTCATGAAAGGTGCCAATCATTGTGATTGTAAAAATATGCTTGTGACTCTTTAGCGCATGAGAATGGTCAGTGGTATTGGAAGCCAAACTCTAAAGATGTTGCTGGAGAAATATGCTGCCCTTGCCACCTGTAAATAACGTTACCAGAGTGAAGCACCTGTGTGGTTCTAGACAGCTCACATGGGTTGTGAAGCAGGCGACTCTGAAGGTCACACAGCAGGAATTTGAATTCTTTAAGACTCTAGATTGTGGAATGGAAAGCATAACGGAAGTAGCCTAGCTGCACTACGGAAGAATGATAAGAATAATGTGTTGCAAAGACTAATCAGCTTAATAAATGATTAAACATGTGCATTTTGATATATTGTGGTTTGCACTGGAGTAAAAGTTGATAGACATATGGGTTCTTAAAAGAATAACAGACATAATTGTGGTTGGTGGAATATGGTAGCACACAGGGTAAACAAGTAGGAGCTTTTAATGATGTTGAATTTACCCATAAAACTCTTATATGAACAGGTGTTATATGAGATGGCGACACACACAAGGCGGGAGTGACAACGACTGTACAGTCACATAAACAGACACAAGGCAAGCTAAACTAAATGATACTAACAATTACACACGTATTTAATAATTGTACCACCTAACCATCATAAAACTATCTTTTAACTGAGCCGCGCTGGGGCCTCATGGGTAATTTGCCTCGGTCCAATGGGGCATTCCCCACTTACCCATGCGCCCCCGTGGCTGCGCTATTCATCTGTATTACGTTACGATAATGTACAATTATTTTAAATATGTCTGTAATTATGTGTGCCATTTAGTTTACCTTGCCCTGTGTCTGTTTATGTTACTGAAATGTTTTATTTTGTAGATTATTAAAAGAATAATCAAAAGGAGGCCGTGCCCTTAGGCTATAGGCATTTTACCAAGGCAACGGGACAACAAATCAAGTCAAAACAATTAGTTTTTCAAATTAAAGCGACACTCGTGCGTTTTTGTAAATCTACAAATTAAAAGGGAGACGGACTTGATTGTAGTCACTGGAAAACAGCTGCACACACGGTCGATATGTGAAAACTCCGCCTTTTATTTAAATTACACATAAAAGATATATAAGAACACGTTTAATGACATGGCGACACAAACATGGCGGGAGTGACAACGACTGTACAGTCACATAAACAGACACAAGACAAGCTAAACTAAATGATACTAACAATTACACACGTATTTAATAATTGTACAACCTAACCATCATAAACCTATCTTTTAACTGAGCCGCGCTGGGGCCTCATGGGTAATTTGCCTCGGTCCAATGGGGCATTCCCCACTTACCCATGCGCCCCCGTGTCTGCGCTATTCATCTGTATTACGTTACGATAATGTACAATTATTTTAAATATGTCTGTAATTATGTGTGCTATTTAGTTTACCTTGCCCTGTGTCTGTTTATGTGACTGAAAAGTTTTATTTTGTAGATTAATAAAAGAATAATCAAAAGGAGGCCGTGCCCTTAGGCTATAGGCATTTTACCAAGGCAACGGGACAACAAATCAAGACAAAACAATTCGTTTTTCAAATTAAAGCGACACTCGTGCATTTTTGTTCATTTACAAATTAAATAGTGTTAACTTTCTAACCTCTAAAGTTTGTCATTTTGATAAAGTCTGTGCCTTTGTAATGAGTTTTGACATATACAAAACTGTTCTAAACAGGTATAGTGAGAATACATTTCACATTTTCTTCTTTTTATAGAATGACCAATGATAATTATTATCGTTTTTGAAGTATACATGTCCTGAGGACTGTTGTAAGATGACTGGATATAATGTAATAAGAAATATAATTAGTGAACAGTATATGGACTACTCATGGGTTATGTATGGCTTTGTATGTAGACTTTATGGTCTCTTTGGATCAGGAACTTGTGAATGTTTGTCCTAGCCCAAACAGCTTGGTTTATGTGATGGAATTGCTTGAAAGATGTTGGAGGTTGTGATCTTGCTGAAGAGAGTTCATGTCTCTGGTGTGGTGTGCCCATGAGCTTTGGAGAAGTATCTTCTGTGTTGAGACATGGCTGCTTAGAGACATGGGCACGATTTTCAACACAGGTGGCTTTAAAAGTGTCATGAAAGGTGCCAATCATTGTGATTGTAAAAATATGCTTGTGACTCTTTAGCGCATGAGAATGGTCAGTGGTATTGGAAGCCAAACTCTAAAGATGTTGCTGGAGAAATATGCTGCCCTTGCCACCTGTAAATAACGTTACCAGAGTGAAGCACCTGTGTGTTTCTAGACAGCTCACATGGGTTGTGAAGCAGGCGACTCTGAAGTTCACACAGCAGGAATTTGAATTCTTTAAGACTCTAGATTGTGGAATGGAAAGCATAACGGAAGTAGCCTAGCTGCACTACGGAAGAATGATAAGAATAATGTATTGCAAAGACTAATCAGCTTAATAAATGATTAAACATGTGCATTTTGCTATATTGTGGTTTGCACTGGAGTAAAAGTTGGTAGACAAGTGCTTTCTTAAAAGGATGGCATACATCATTGTGGTGTGTGGAATATTGCAGCACACATGCTCTATATGCAGGAGTCTTTGCTGATATTCTACTTATGGACTACTCATGGGTTATGTATGGCTTTGTATGTAGACTTTATGGTCTCTTTGGATCAGGAACTTGTGAATGTTTGTCCTAGCCCAAACAGCTTGGTTTATGTGATGGAATTGCTTGAAAGATGTTGGAGGCTGTGATCTTGCTGAAGAGAGTTCATGTCTCTGGTGTGGTGTGCCCATGAGCTTTGGAGAAGTATCTTCTGTGTTGAGACATGGCTGCTTAGAGACATGGGCACGATTTTCAACACAGGTGGCTTTAAAAGTGTCATGAAAGGTGCCAATCATTGTGATTGTAAAAATATGCTTGTGACTCTTTAGCGCATGAGAATGGTCAGTGGTATTGGAAGCCAAACTCTAAAGATGTTGCTGGAGAAATATGCTGCCCTTGCCACCTGTAAATAACGTTACCAGAGTGAAGCACCTGTGTGGTTCTAGACAGCTCACATGGGTTGTGAAGCAGGCGACTCTGAAGGTCACACAGCAGGAATTTGAATTCTTTAAGACTCTAGATTGTGGAATGGAAAGCATAACGGAAGTAGCCTAGCTGCACTACGGAAGAATGATAAGAATAATGTGTTGCAAAGACTAATCAGCTTAATAAATGATTAAACATGTGCATTTTGCTATATTGTGGTTTGCACTGGAGTAAAAGTTGGTAGACAAGTGCTTTCTTAAAAGGATGGCATACATCATTGTGGTGTGTGGAATATTGCAGCACACATGCTCTATATGCAGGAGCCTTTGCTGATATTCTACTTATGGACTACTCATGGGTTATGTATGGCTTTGTATGTAGACTTTATGGTCTCTTTGGATCAGGAACTTGTGAATGTTTGTCCTAGCCCAAACAGCTTGGTTTATGTGATGGAATTGCTTGAAAGATGTTGGAGGCTGTGATCTTGCTGAAGAGAGTTCATGTCTCTGGTGTGGTGTGCCCATGAGCTTTGGAGAAGTATCTTCTGTGTTGAGACATGGCTGCTTAGAGACATGGGCACGATTTTCAACACAGGTGGCTTTAAAAGTGTCATGAAAGGTGCCAATCATTGTGATTGTAAAAATATGCTTGTGACTCTTTAGCGCATGAGAATGGTCAGTGGTATTGGAAGCCAAACTCTAAAGATGTTGCTGGAGAAATATGCTGCCCTTGCCACCTGTAAATAACGTTACCAGAGTGAAGCACCTGTGTGGTTCTAGACAGCTCACATGGGTTGTGAAGCAGGCGACTCTGAAGGTCACACAGCAGGAATTTGAATTCTTTAAGACTCTAGATTGTGGAATGGAAAGCATAACGGAAGTAGCCTAGCTGCACTACGGAAGAATGATAAGAATAATGTGTTGCAAAGACTAATCAGCTTAATAAATGATTAAACATGTGCATTTTGATATATTGTGGTTTGCACTGGAGTAAAAGTTGATAGACATATGGGTTCTTAAAAGAATAACAGACATAATTGTGGTTGGTGGAATATGGTAGCACACAGGGTAAACAAGTAGGAGCTTTTAATGATGTTGAATTTACCCATAAAACTCTTATATGAACAGGTGTTATATGAGATGGCGACACACACAAGGCGGGAGTGACAACGACTGTACAGTCACATAAACAGACACAAGGCAAGCTAAACTAAATGATACTAACAATTACACACGTATTTAATAATTGTACCACCTAACCATCATAAAACTATCTTTTAACTGAGCCGCGCTGGGGCCTCATGGGTAATTTGCCTCGGTCCAATGGGGCATTCCCCACTTACCCATGCGCCCCCGTGGCTGCGCTATTCATCTGTATTACGTTACGATAATGTACAATTATTTTAAATATGTCTGTAATTATGTGTGCCATTTAGTTTACCTTGCCCTGTGTCTGTTTATGTTACTGAAATGTTTTATTTTGTAGATTATTAAAAGAATAATCAAAAGGAGGCCGTGCCCTTAGGCTATAGGCATTTTACCAAGGCAACGGGACAACAAATCAAGTCAAAACAATTAGTTTTTCAAATTAAAGCGACACTCGTGCGTTTTTGTAAATCTACAAATTAAAAGGGAGACGGACTTGATTGTAGTCACTGGAAAACAGCTGCACACACGGTCGATATGTGAAAACTCCGCCTTTTATTTAAATTACACATAAAAGATATATAAGAACACGTTTAATGACATGGCGACACAAACATGGCGGGAGTGACAACGACTGTACAGTCACATAAACAGACACAAGACAAGCTAAACTAAATGATACTAACAATTACACACGTATTTAATAATTGTACAACCTAACCATCATAAACCTATCTTTTAACTGAGCCGCGCTGGGGCCTCATGGGTAATTTGCCTCGGTCCAATGGGGCATTCCCCACTTACCCATGCGCCCCCGTGTCTGCGCTATTCATCTGTATTACGTTACGATAATGTACAATTATTTTAAATATGTCTGTAATTATGTGTGCTATTTAGTTTACCTTGCCCTGTGTCTGTTTATGTGACTGAAAAGTTTTATTTTGTAGATTAATAAAAGAATAATCAAAAGGAGGCCGTGCCCTTAGGCTATAGGCATTTTACCAAGGCAACGGGACAACAAATCAAGACAAAACAATTCGTTTTTCAAATTAAAGCGACACTCGTGCATTTTTGTTCATTTACAAATTAAATAGTGTTAACTTTCTAACCTCTAAAGTTTGTCATTTTGATAAAGTCTGTGCCTTTGTAATGAGTTTTGACATATACAAAACTGTTCTAAACAGGTATAGTGAGAATACATTTCACATTTTCTTCTTTTTATAGAATGACCAATGATAATTATTATCGTTTTTGAAGTATACATGTCCTGAGGACTGTTGTAAGATGACTGGATATAATGTAATAAGAAATATAATTAGTGAACAGTATATGGACTACTCATGGGTTATGTATGGCTTTGTATGTAGACTTTATGGTCTCTTTGGATCAGGAACTTGTGAATGTTTGTCCTAGCCCAAACAGCTTGGTTTATGTGATGGAATTGCTTGAAAGATGTTGGAGGTTGTGATCTTGCTGAAGAGAGTTCATGTCTCTGGTGTGGTGTGCCCATGAGCTTTGGAGAAGTATCTTCTGTGTTGAGACATGGCTGCTTAGAGACATGGGCACGATTTTCAACACAGGTGGCTTTAAAAGTGTCATGAAAGGTGCCAATCATTGTGATTGTAAAAATATGCTTGTGACTCTTTAGCGCATGAGAATGGTCAGTGGTATTGGAAGCCAAACTCTAAAGATGTTGCTGGAGAAATATGCTGCCCTTGCCACCTGTAAATAACGTTACCAGAGTGAAGCACCTGTGTGTTTCTAGACAGCTCACATGGGTTGTGAAGCAGGCGACTCTGAAGTTCACACAGCAGGAATTTGAATTCTTTAAGACTCTAGATTGTGGAATGGAAAGCATAACGGAAGTAGCCTAGCTGCACTACGGAAGAATGATAAGAATAATGTATTGCAAAGACTAATCAGCTTAATAAATGATTAAACATGTGCATTTTGCTATATTGTGGTTTGCACTGGAGTAAAAGTTGGTAGACAAGTGCTTTCTTAAAAGGATGGCATACATCATTGTGGTGTGTGGAATATTGCAGCACACATGCTCTATATGCAGGAGTCTTTGCTGATATTCTACTTATGGACTACTCATGGGTTATGTATGGCTTTGTATGTAGACTTTATGGTCTCTTTGGATCAGGAACTTGTGAATGTTTGTCCTAGCCCAAACAGCTTGGTTTATGTGATGGAATTGCTTGAAAGATGTTGGAGGCTGTGATCTTGCTGAAGAGAGTTCATGTCTCTGGTGTGGTGTGCCCATGAGCTTTGGAGAAGTATCTTCTGTGTTGAGACATGGCTGCTTAGAGACATGGGCACGATTTTCAACACAGGTGGCTTTAAAAGTGTCATGAAAGGTGCCAATCATTGTGATTGTAAAAATATGCTTGTGACTCTTTAGCGCATGAGAATGGTCAGTGGTATTGGAAGCCAAACTCTAAAGATGTTGCTGGAGAAATATGCTGCCCTTGCCACCTGTAAATAACGTTACCAGAGTGAAGCACCTGTGTGGTTCTAGACAGCTCACATGGGTTGTGAAGCAGGCGACTCTGAAGGTCACACAGCAGGAATTTGAATTCTTTAAGACTCTAGATTGTGGAATGGAAAGCATAACGGAAGTAGCCTAGCTGCACTACGGAAGAATGATAAGAATAATGTGTTGCAAAGACTAATCAGCTTAATAAATGATTAAACATGTGCATTTTGCTATATTGTGGTTTGCACTGGAGTAAAAGTTGGTAGACAAGTGCTTTCTTAAAAGGATGGCATACATCATTGTGGTGTGTGGAATATTGCAGCACACATGCTCTATATGCAGGAGCCTTTGCTGATATTCTACTTATGGACTACTCATGGGTTATGTATGGCTTTGTATGTAGACTTTATGGTCTCTTTGGATCAGGAACTTGTGAATGTTTGTCCTAGCCCAAACAGCTTGGTTTATGTGATGGAATTGCTTGAAAGATGTTGGAGGCTGTGATCTTGCTGAAGAGAGTTCATGTCTCTGGTGTGGTGTGCCCATGAGCTTTGGAGAAGTATCTTCTGTGTTGAGACATGGCTGCTTAGAGACATGGGCACGATTTTCAACACAGGTGGCTTTAAAAGTGTCATGAAAGGTGCCAATCATTGTGATTGTAAAAATATGCTTGTGACTCTTTAGCGCATGAGAATGGTCAGTGGTATTGGAAGCCAAACTCTAAAGATGTTGCTGGAGAAATATGCTGCCCTTGCCACCTGTAAATAACGTTACCAGAGTGAAGCACCTGTGTGGTTCTAGACAGCTCACATGGGTTGTGAAGCAGGCGACTCTGAAGGTCACACAGCAGGAATTTGAATTCTTTAAGACTCTAGATTGTGGAATGGAAAGCATAACGGAAGTAGCCTAGCTGCACTACGGAAGAATGATAAGAATAATGTATTGCAAAGACTAATCAGCTTAATAAATGATTAAACATGTGCATTTTGCTATATTGTGGTTTGCACTGGAGTAAAAGTTGGTAGACAAGTGCTTTCTTAAAAGGATGGCATACATCATTGTGGTGTGTGGAATATTGCAGCACACATGCTCTATATGCAGGAGCCTTTGCTGATATTCTACTTATGGACTACTCATGGGTTATGTATGGCTTTGTATGTAGACTTTATGGTCTCTTTGGATCAGGAACTTGTGAATGTTTGTCCTAGCCCAAACAGCTTGGTTTATGTGATGGAATTGCTTGAAAGATGTTGGAGGTTGTGATCTTGCTGAAGAGAGTTCATGTCTCTGGTGTGGTGTGCCCATGAGCTTTGGAGAAGTATCTTCTGTGTTGAGACATGGCTGCTTAGAGACATGGGCACGATTTTCAACACAGGTGGCTTTAAAAGTGTCATGAAAGGTGCCAATCATTGTGATTGTAAAAATATGCTTGTGACTCTTTAGCGCATGAGAATGGTCAGTGGTATTGGAAGCCAAACTCTAAAGATGTTGCTGGAGAAATATGCTGCCCTTGCCACCTGTAAATAACGTTACCAGAGTGAAGCACCTGTGTGTTTCTAGACAGCTCACATGGGTTGTGAAGCAGGCGACTCTGAAGTTCACACAGCAGGAATTTGAATTCTTTAAGACTCTAGATTGTGGAATGGAAAGCATAACGGAAGTAGCCTAGCTGCACTACGGAAGAATGATAAGAATAATGTATTGCAAAGACTAATCAGCTTAATAAATGATTAAACATGTGCATTTTGCTATATTGTGGTTTGCACTGGAGTAAAAGTTGGTAGACAAGTGCTTTCTTAAAAGGATGGCATACATCATTGTGGTGTGTGGAATATTGCAGCACACATGCTCTATATGCAGGAGTCTTTGCTGATATTCTACTTATGGACTACTCATGGGTTATGTATGGCTTTGTATGTAGACTTTATGGTCTCTTTGGATCAGGAACTTGTGAATGTTTGTCCTAGCCCAAACAGCTTGGTTTATGTGATGGAATTGCTTGAAAGATGTTGGAGGCTGTGATCTTGCTGAAGAGAGTTCATGTCTCTGGTGTGGTGTGCCCATGAGCTTTGGAGAAGTATCTTCTGTGTTGAGACATGGCTGCTTAGAGACATGGGCACGATTTTCAACACAGGTGGCTTTAAAAGTGTCATGAAAGGTGCCAATCATTGTGATTGTAAAAATATGCTTGTGACTCTTTAGCGCATGAGAATGGTCAGTGGTATTGGAAGCCAAACTCTAAAGATGTTGCTGGAGAAATATGCTGCCCTTGCCACCTGTAAATAACGTTACCAGAGTGAAGCACCTGTGTGGTTCTAGACAGCTCACATGGGTTGTGAAGCAGGCGACTCTGAAGGTCACACAGCAGGAATTTGAATTCTTTAAGACTCTAGATTGTGGAATGGAAAGCATAACGGAAGTAGCCTAGCTGCACTACGGAAGAATGATAAGAATAATGTGTTGCAAAGACTAATCAGCTTAATAAATGATTAAACATGTGCATTTTGCTATATTGTGGTTTGCACTGGAGTAAAAGTTGGTAGACAAGTGCTTTCTTAAAAGGATGGCATACATCATTGTGGTGTGTGGAATATTGCAGCACACATGCTCTATATGCAGGAGCCTTTGCTGATATTCTACTTATGGACTACTCATGGGTTATGTATGGCTTTGTATGTAGACTTTATGGTCTCTTTGGATCAGGAACTTGTGAATGTTTGTCCTAGCCCAAACAGCTTGGTTTATGTGATGGAATTGCTTGAAAGATGTTGGAGGCTGTGATCTTGCTGAAGAGAGTTCATGTCTCTGGTGTGGTGTGCCCATGAGCTTTGGAGAAGTATCTTCTGTGTTGAGACATGGCTGCTTAGAGACATGGGCACGATTTTCAACACAGGTGGCTTTAAAAGTGTCATGAAAGGTGCCAATCATTGTGATTGTAAAAATATGCTTGTGACTCTTTAGCGCATGAGAATGGTCAGTGGTATTGGAAGCCAAACTCTAAAGATGTTGCTGGAGAAATATGCTGCCCTTGCCACCTGTAAATAACGTTACCAGAGTGAAGCACCTGTGTGTTTCTAGACAGCTCACATGGGTTGTGAAGCAGGCGACTCTGAAGGTCACACAGCAGGAATTTGAATTCTTTAAGACTCTAGATTGTGGAATGGAAAGCATAACGGAAGTAGCCTAGCTGCACTACGGAAGAATGATAAGAATAATGTATTGCAAAGACTAATCAGCTTAATAAATGATTAAACATGTGCATTTTGCTATATTGTGGTTTGCACTGGAGTAAAAGTTGGTAGACAAGTGCTTTCTTAAAAGGATGGCATACATCATTGTGGTGTGTGGAATATTGCAGCACACATGCTCTATATGCAGGAGCCTTTGCTGATATTCTACTTATGGACTACTCATGGGTTATGTATGGCTTTGTATGTAGACTTTATGGTCTCTTTGGATCAGGAACTTGTGAATGTTTGTCCTAGCCCAAACAGCTTGGTTTATGTGATGGAATTGCTTGAAAGATGTTGGAGGCTGTGATCTTGCTGAAGAGAGTTCATGTCTCTGGTGTGGTGTGCCCATGAGCTTTGGAGAAGTATCTTCTGTGTTGAGACATGGCTGCTTAGAGACATGGGCACGATTTTCAACACAGGTGGCTTTAAAAGTGTCATGAAAGGTGCCAATCATTGTGATTGTAAAAATATGCTTGTGACTCTTTAGCGCATGAGAATGGTCAGTGGTATTGGAAGCCAAACTCTAAAGATGTTGCTGGAGAAATATGCTGCCCTTGCCACCTGTAAATAACGTTACCAGAGTGAAGCACCTGTGTGTTTCTAGACAGCTCACATGGGTTGTGAAGCAGGCGACTCTGAAGGTCACACAGCAGGAATTTGAATTCTTTAAGACTCTAGATTGTGGAATGGAAAGCATAACGGAAGTAGCCAAGCTGCACTACGGAAGAATGATAAGAATAATGTATTGCAAAGACTAATCAGCTTAATAAATGATTAAACATGTGCATTTTGCTATATTGTGGTTTGCACTGGAGTAAAAGTTGGTAGACAAGTGCTTTCTTAAAAGGATGGCATACATCATTGTGGTGTGTGGAATATTGCAGCACACATGCTCTATATGCAGGAGCCTTTGCTGATATTCTACTTATGGACTACTCATGGGTTATGTATGGCTTTGTATGTAGACTTTATGGTCTCTTTGGATCAGGAACTTGTGAATGTTTGTCCTAGCCCAAACAGCTTGGTTTATGTGATGGAATTGCTTGAAAGATGTTGGAGGCTGTGATCTTGCTGAAGAGAGTTCATGTCTCTGGTGTGGTGTGCCCATGAGCTTTGGAGAAGTATCTTCTGTGTTGAGACATGGCTGCTTAGAGACATGGGCACGATTTTCAACACAGGTGGCTTTAAAAGTGTCATGAAAGGTGCCAATCATTGTGATTGTAAAAATATGCTTGTGACTCTTTAGCGCATGAGAATGGTCAGTGGTATTGGAAGCCAAACTCTAAAGATGTTGCTGGAGAAATATGCTGCCCTTGCCACCTGTAAATAACGTTACCAGAGTGAAGCACCTATGTGGTTCTAGACAGCTCACATGGGTTGTGAAGCAGGCGACTCTGAAGGTCACACAGCAGGAATTTGAATTCTTTAAGACTCTAGATTGTGGAATGGAAAGCATAACGGAAGTAGCCTAGCTGCACTACGGAAGAATGATAAGAATAATGTATTGCAAAGACTAATCAGCTTAATAAATGATTAAACATGTGCATTTTGCTATATTGTGGTTTGCACTGGAGTAAAAGTTGGTAGACAAGTGCTTTCTTAAAAGGATGGCATACATCATTGTGGTGTGTGGAATATTGCAGCACACATGCTCTATATGCAGGAGCCTTTGCTGATATTCTACTTATGGACTACTCATGGGTTATGTATGGCTTTGTATGTAGACTTTATGGTCTCTTTGGATCAGGAACTTGTGAATGTTTGTCCTAGCCCAAACAGCTTGGTTTATGTGATGGAATTGCTTGAAAGATGTTGGAGGCTGTGATCTTGCTGAAGAGAGTTCATGTCTCTGGTGTGGTGTGCCCATGAGCTTTGGAGAAGTATCTTCTGTGTTGAGACATGGCTGCTTAGAGACATGGGCACGATTTTCAACACAGGTGGCTTTAAAAGTGTCATGAAAGGTGCCAATCATTGTGATTGTAAAAATATGCTTGTGACTCTTTAGCGCATGAGAATGGTCAGTGGTATTGGAAGCCAAACTCTAAAGATGTTGCTGGAGAAATATGCTGCCCTTGCCACCTGTAAATAACGTTACCAGAGTGAAGCACCTGTGTGGTTCTAGACAGCTCACATGGGTTGTGAAGCAGGCGACTCTGAAGGTCACACAGCAGGAATTTGAATTCTTTAAGACTCTAGATTGTGGAATGGAAAGCATAACGGAAGTAGCCTAGCTGCACGACGGAAGAATGATAAGAATAATGTATTGCAAAGACTAATCAGCTTAATAAATGATTAAACATGTGCATTTTGCTATATTGTGGTTTGCACTGGAGTAAAAGTTGGTAGACAAGTGCTTTCTTAAAAGGATGGCATACATCATTGTGGTGTGTGGAATATTGCAGCACACATGCTCTATATGCAGGAGCATTTGCTGATATTCTACTTATGGACTACTCATGGGTTATGTATGGCTTTGTATGTAGACTTTATGGTCTCTTTGGATCAGGAACTTGTGAATGTTTGTCCTAGCCCAAACAGCTTGGTTTATGTGATGGAATTGCTTGAAAGATGTTGGAGGCTGTGATCTTGCTGAAGAGAGTTCATGTCTCTGGTGTGGTGTGCCCATGAGCTTTGGAGAAGTATCTTCTGTGTTGAGACATGGCTGCTTAGAGACATGGGCACGATTTTCAACACAGGTGGCTTTAAAAGTGTCATGAAAGGTGCCAATCATTGTGATTGTAAAAATATGCTTGTGACTCTTTAGCGCATGAGAATGGTCAGTGGTATTGGAAGCCAAACTCTAAAGATGTTGCTGGAGAAATATGCTGCCCTTGCCACCTGTAAATAACGTTACCAGAGTGAAGCACCTGTGTGTTTCTAGACAGCTCACATGGGTTGTGAAGCAGGCGACTCTGAAGGTCACACAGCAGGAATTTGAATTCTTTAAGACTCTAGATTGTGGAATGGAAAGCATAACGGAAGTAGCCTAGCTGCACTACGGAAGAATGATAAGAATAATGTATTGCAAAGACTAATCAGCTTAATAAATGATTAAACATGTGCATTTTGCTATATTGTGGTTTGCACTGGAGTAAAAGTTGGTAGACAAGTGCTTTCTTAAAAGGATGGCATACATCATTGTGGTGTGTGGAATATTGCAGCACACATGCTCTATATGCAGGAGCCTTTGCTGATATTCTACTTATGGACTACTCATGGGTTATGTATGGCTTTGTATGTAGACTTTATGGTCTCTTTGGATCAGGAACTTGTGAATGTTTGTCCTAGCCCAAACAGCTTGGTTTATGTGATGGAATTGCTTGAAAGATGTTGGAGGCTGTGATCTTGCTGAAGAGAGTTCATGTCTCTGGTGTGGTGTGCCCATGAGCTTTGGAGAAGTATCTTCTGTGTTGAGACATGGCTGCTTAGAGACATGGGCACGATTTTCAACACAGGTGGCTTTAAAAGTGTCATGAAAGGTGCCAATCATTGTGATTGTAAAAATATGCTTGTGACTCTTTAGCGCATGAGAATGGTCAGTGGTATTGGAAGCCAAACTCTAAAGATGTTGCTGGAGAAATATGCTGCCCTTGCCACCTGTAAATAACGTTACCAGAGTGAAGCACCTGTGTGGTTCTAGACAGCTCACATGGGTTGTGAAGCAGGCGACTCGGAAGGTCACACAGCAGGAATTTGAATTCTTTAAGACTCTAGATTGTGGAATGGAAAGCATAACGGAAGTAGCCTAGCTGCACTACGGAAGAATGATAAGAATAATGTGTTGCAAAGACTAATCAGCTTAATAAATGATTAAACATGTGCATTTTGATATATTGTGGTTTGCACTGGAGTAAAAGTTGATAGACATATGGGTTCTTAAAAGAATAACAGACATAATTGTGGTTGGTGGAATATGGTAGCACACAGGGTAAACAAGTAGGAGCTTTTAATGATGTTGAATTTACCCATAAAACTCTTATATGAACAGGTGTTATATGAGATGGCGACACACACAAGGCGGGAGTGACAACGACTGTACAGTCACATAAACAGACACAAGGCAAGCTAAACTAAATGATACTAACAATTACACACGTATTTAATAATTGTACCACCTAACCATCATAAAACTATCTTTTAACTGAGCCGCGCTGGGGCCTCATGGGTAATTTGCCTCGGTCCAATGGGGCATTCCCCACTTACCCATGCGCCCCCGTGGCTGCGCTATTCATCTGTATTACGTTACGATAATGTACAATTATTTTAAATATGTCTGTAATTATGTGTGCCATTTAGTTTACCTTGCCCTGTGTCTGTTTATGTTACTGAAATGTTTTATTTTGTAGATTATTAAAAGAATAATCAAAAGGAGGCCGTGCCCTTAGGCTATAGGCATTTTACCAAGGCAACGGGACAACAAATCAAGTCAAAACAATTAGTTTTTCAAATTAAAGCGACACTCGTGCGTTTTTGTAAATCTACAAATTAAAAGGGAGACGGACTTGATTGTAGTCACTGGAAAACAGCTGCACACACGGTCGATATGTGAAAACTCCGCCTTTTATTTAAATTACACATAAAAGATATATAAGAACACGTTTAATGACATGGCGACACAAACATGGCGGGAGTGACAACGACTGTACAGTCACATAAACAGACACAAGACAAGCTAAACTAAATGATACTAACAATTACACACGTATTTAATAATTGTACAACCTAACCATCATAAACCTATCTTTTAACTGAGCCGCGCTGGGGCCTCATGGGTAATTTGCCTCGGTCCAATGGGGCATTCCCCACTTACCCATGCGCCCCCGTGTCTGCGCTATTCATCTGTATTACGTTACGATAATGTACAATTATTTTAAATATGTCTGTAATTATGTGTGCTATTTAGTTTACCTTGCCCTGTGTCTGTTTATGTGACTGAAAAGTTTTATTTTGTAGATTAATAAAAGAATAATCAAAAGGAGGCCGTGCCCTTAGGCTATAGGCATTTTACCAAGGCAACGGGACAACAAATCAAGACAAAACAATTCGTTTTTCAAATTAAAGCGACACTCGTGCATTTTTGTTCATTTACAAATTAAATAGTGTTAACTTTCTAACCTCTAAAGTTTGTCATTTTGATAAAGTCTGTGCCTTTGTAATGAGTTTTGACATATACAAAACTGTTCTAAACAGGTATAGTGAGAATACATTTCACATTTTCTTCTTTTTATAGAATGACCAATGATAATTATTATCGTTTTTGAAGTATACATGTCCTGAGGACTGTTGTAAGATGACTGGATATAATGTAATAAGAAATATAATTAGTGGTGTGTGGAATATTGCAGCACACATGCTCTATATGCAGGAGCCTTTGCTGATATTCTACTTATGGACTACTCATGGGTTATGTATGGCTTTGTATGTAGACTTTATGGTCTCTTTGGATCAGGAACTTGTGAATGTTTGTCCTAGCCCAAACAGCTTGGTTTATGTGATGGAATTGCTTGAAAGATGTTGGAGGCTGTGATCTTGCTGAAGAGAGTTCATGTCTCTGGTGTGGTGTGCCCATGAGCTTTGGAGAAGTATCTTCTGTGTTGAGACATGGCTGCTTAGAGACATGGGCACGATTTTCAACACAGGTGGCTTTAAAAGTGTCATGAAAGGTGCCAATCATTGTGATTGTAAAAATATGCTTGTGACTCTTTAGCGCATGAGAATGGTCAGTGGTATTGGAAGCCAAACTCTAAAGATGTTGCTGGAGAAATATGCTGCCCTTGCCACCTGTAAATAACGTTACCAGAGTGAAGCACCTGTGTGTTTCTAGACAGCTCACATGGGTTGTGAAGCAGGCGACTCTGAAGGTCACACAGCAGGAATTTGAATTCTTTAAGACTCTAGATTGTGGAATGGAAAGCATAACGGAAGTAGCCTAGCTGCACTACGGAAGAATGATAAGAATAATGTATTGCAAAGACTAATCAGCTTAATAAATGATTAAACATGTGCATTTTGCTATATTGTGGTTTGCACTGGAGTAAAAGTTGGTAGACAAGTGCTTTCTTAAAAGGATGGCATACATCATTGTGGTGTGTGGAATATTGCAGCACACATGCTCTATATGCAGGAGCCTTTGCTGATATTCTACTTATGGACTACTCATGGGTTATGTATGGCTTTGTATGTAGACTTTATGGTCTCTTTGGATCAGGAACTTGTGAATGTTTGTCCTAGCCCAAACAGCTTGGTTTATGTGATGGAATTGCTTGAAAGATGTTGGAGGCTGTGATCTTGCTGAAGAGAGTTCATGTCTCTGGTGTGGTGTGCCCATGAGCTTTGGAGAAGTATCTTCTGTGTTGAGACATGGCTGCTTAGAGACATGGGCACGATTTTCAACACAGGTGGCTTTAAAAGTGTCATGAAAGGTGCCAATCATTGTGATTGTAAAAATATGCTTGTGACTCTTTAGCGCATGAGAATGGTCAGTGGTATTGGAAGCCAAACTCTAAAGATGTTGCTGGAGAAATATGCTGCCCTTGCCACCTGTAAATAACGTTACCAGAGTGAAGCACCTGTGTGGTTCTAGACAGCTCACATGGGTTGTGAAGCAGGCGACTCTGAAGGTCACACAGCAGGAATTTGAATTCTTTAAGACTCTAGATTGTGGAATGGAAAGCATAACGGAAGTAGCCTAGCTGCACTACGGAAGAATGATAAGAATAATGTGTTGCAAAGACTAATCAGCTTAATAAATGATTAAACATGTGCATTTTGCTATATTGTGGTTTGCACTGGAGTAAAAGTTGGTAGACAAGTGCTTTCTTAAAAGGATGGCATACATCATTGTGGTGTGTGGAATATTGCAGCACACATGCTCTATATGCAGGAGTCTTTGCTGATATTCTACTTATGGACTACTCATGGGTTATGTATGGCTTTGTATGTAGACTTTATGGTCTCTTTGGATCAGGAACTTGTGAATGTTTGTCCTAGCCCAAACAGCTTGGTTTATGTGATGGAATTGCTTGAAAGATGTTGGAGGCTGTGATCTTGCTGAAGAGAGTTCATGTCTCTGGTGTGGTGTGCCCATGAGCTTTGGAGAAGTATCTTCTGTGTTGAGACATGGCTGCTTAGAGACATGGGCACGATTTTCAACACAGGTGGCTTTAAAAGTGTCATGAAAGGTGCCAATCATTGTGATTGTAAAAATATGCTTGTGACTCTTTAGCGCATGAGAATGGTCAGTGGTATTGGAAGCCAAACTCTAAAGATGTTGCTGGAGAAATATGCTGCCCTTGCCACCTGTAAATAACGTTACCAGAGTGAAGCACCTGTGTGGTTCTAGACAGCTCACATGGGTTGTGAAGCAGGCGACTCTGAAGGTCACACAGCAGGAATTTGAATTCTTTAAGACTCTAGATTGTGGAATGGAAAGCATAACGGAAGTAGCCTAGCTGCACTACGGAAGAATGATAAGAATAATGTGTTGCAAAGACTAATCAGCTTAATAAATGATTAAACATGTGCATTTTGCTATATTGTGGTTTGCACTGGAGTAAAAGTTGGTAGACAAGTGCTTTCTTAAAAGGATGGCATACATCATTGTGGTGTGTGGAATATTGCAGCACACATGCTCTATATGCAGGAGCCTTTGCTGATATTCTACTTATGGACTACTCATGGGTTATGTATGGCTTTGTATGTAGACTTTATGGTCTCTTTGGATCAGGAACTTGTGAATGTTTGTCCTAGCCCAAACAGCTTGGTTTATGTGATGGAATTGCTTGAAAGATGTTGGAGGCTGTGATCTTGCTGAAGAGAGTTCATGTCTCTGGTGTGGTGTGCCCATGAGCTTTGGAGAAGTATCTTCTGTGTTGAGACATGGCTGCTTAGAGACATGGGCACGATTTTCAACACAGGTGGCTTTAAAAGTGTCATGAAAGGTGCCAATCATTGTGATTGTAAAAATATGCTTGTGACTCTTTAGCGCATGAGAATGGTCAGTGGTATTGGAAGCCAAACTCTAAAGATGTTGCTGGAGAAATATGCTGCCCTTGCCACCTGTAAATAACGTTACCAGAGTGAAGCACCTGTGTGTTTCTAGACAGCTCACATGGGTTGTGAAGCAGGCGACTCTGAAGGTCACACAGCAGGAATTTGAATTCTTTAAGACTCTAGATTGTGGAATGGAAAGCATAACGGAAGTAGCCTAGCTGCACTACGGAAGAATGATAAGAATAATGTATTGCAAAGACTAATCAGCTTAATAAATGATTAAACATGTGCATTTTGCTATATTGTGGTTTGCACTGGAGTAAAAGTTGGTAGACAAGTGCTTTCTTAAAAGGATGGCATACATCATTGTGGTGTGTGGAATATTGCAGCACACATGCTCTATATGCAGGAGCCTTTGCTGATATTCTACTTATGGACTACTCATGGGTTATGTATGGCTTTGTATGTAGACTTTATGGTCTCTTTGGATCAGGAACTTGTGAATGTTTGTCCTAGCCCAAACAGCTTGGTTTATGTGATGGAATTGCTTGAAAGATGTTGGAGGCTGTGATCTTGCTGAAGAGAGTTCATGTCTCTGGTGTGGTGTGCCCATGAGCTTTGGAGAAGTATCTTCTGTGTTGAGACATGGCTGCTTAGAGACATGGGCACGATTTTCAACACAGGTGGCTTTAAAAGTGTCATGAAAGGTGCCAATCATTGTGATTGTAAAAATATGCTTGTGACTCTTTAGCGCATGAGAATGGTCAGTGGTATTGGAAGCCAAACTCTAAAGATGTTGCTGGAGAAATATGCTGCCCTTGCCACCTGTAAATAACGTTACCAGAGTGAAGCACCTGTGTGTTTCTAGACAGCTCACATGGGTTGTGAAGCAGGCGACTCTGAAGGTCACACAGCAGGAATTTGAATTCTTTAAGACTCTAGATTGTGGAATGGAAAGCATAACGGAAGTAGCCAAGCTGCACTACGGAAGAATGATAAGAATAATGTATTGCAAAGACTAATCAGCTTAATAAATGATTAAACATGTGCATTTTGCTATATTGTGGTTTGCACTGGAGTAAAAGTTGGTAGACAAGTGCTTTCTTAAAAGGATGGCATACATCATTGTGGTGTGTGGAATATTGCAGCACACATGCTCTATATGCAGGAGCCTTTGCTGATATTCTACTTATGGACTACTCATGGGTTATGTATGGCTTTGTATGTAGACTTTATGGTCTCTTTGGATCAGGAACTTGTGAATGTTTGTCCTAGCCCAAACAGCTTGGTTTATGTGATGGAATTGCTTGAAAGATGTTGGAGGCTGTGATCTTGCTGAAGAGAGTTCATGTCTCTGGTGTGGTGTGCCCATGAGCTTTGGAGAAGTATCTTCTGTGTTGAGACATGGCTGCTTAGAGACATGGGCACGATTTTCAACACAGGTGGCTTTAAAAGTGTCATGAAAGGTGCCAATCATTGTGATTGTAAAAATATGCTTGTGACTCTTTAGCGCATGAGAATGGTCAGTGGTATTGGAAGCCAAACTCTAAAGATGTTGCTGGAGAAATATGCTGCCCTTGCCACCTGTAAATAACGTTACCAGAGTGAAGCACCTGTGTGGTTCTAGACAGCTCACATGGGTTGTGAAGCAGGCGACTCTGAAGGTCACACAGCAGGAATTTGAATTCTTTAAGACTCTAGATTGTGGAATGGAAAGCATAACGGAAGTAGCCTAGCTGCACTACGGAAGAATGATAAGAATAATGTATTGCAAAGACTAATCAGCTTAATAAATGATTAAACATGTGCATTTTGCTATATTGTGGTTTGCACTGGAGTAAAAGTTGGTAGACAAGTGCTTTCTTAAAAGGATGGCATACATCATTGTGGTGTGTGGAATATTGCAGCACACATGCTCTATATGCAGGAGCCTTTGCTGATATTCTACTTATGGACTACTCATGGGTTATGTATGGCTTTGTATGTAGACTTTATGGTCTCTTTGGATCAGGAACTTGTGAATGTTTGTCCTAGCCCAAACAGCTTGGTTTATGTGATGGAATTGCTTGAAAGATGTTGGAGGCTGTGATCTTGCTGAAGAGAGTTCATGTCTCTGGTGTGGTGTGCCCATGAGCTTTGGAGAAGTATCTTCTGTGTTGAGACATGGCTGCTTAGAGACATGGGCACGATTTTCAACACAGGTGGCTTTAAAAGTGTCATGAAAGGTGCCAATCATTGTGATTGTAAAAATATGCTTGTGACTCTTTAGCGCATGAGAATGGTCAGTGGTATTGGAAGCCAAACTCTAAAGATGTTGCTGGAGAAATATGCTGCCCTTGCCACCTGTAAATAACGTTACCAGAGTGAAGCACCTGTGTGGTTCTAGACAGCTCACATGGGTTGTGAAGCAGGCGACTCTGAAGGTCACACAGCAGGAATTTGAATTCTTTAAGACTCTAGATTGTGGAATGGAAAGCATAACGGAAGTAGCCTAGCTGCACTACGGAAGAATGATAAGAATAATGTGTTGCAAAGACTAATCAGCTTAATAAATGATTAAACATGTGCATTTTGCTATATTGTGGTTTGCACTGGAGTAAAAGTTGATAGACATATGGGTTCTTAAAAGAATAACAGACATAATTGTGGTTGGTGGAATATGGTAGCACACAGGGTAAACAAGTAGGAACTTTTAATGATGTTGAATTTACCCATAAAACTCTTATATGAACAGGTGTTATGAGATGGCGACACACACATGGCGGGAGTGACAACGACTGTACAGTCACATAAACAGACACAAGGCAAGCTAAACTAAATGATACTAACAATTACACACGTATTTAATAATTGTACAACCTAACCATCATAAAACTATCTTTTAACTGAGCCGCGCTGGGGCCTCATGGGTAATTTGCCTCGGTCCAATGGGGCATTCCCCACTTACCCATGCGCCCCCGTGGCTGCGCTATTCATCTGTATTACGTTACGATAATGTACAATTATTTTAAATATGTCTGTAATTATGTGTGCCATTTAGTTTACCTTGCCCTGTGTCTGTTTATGTTACTGAAATGTTTTATTTTGTAGATTATTAAAAGAATAATCAAAAGGAGGCCGTGCCCTTAGGCTATAGGCATTTTACCAAGGCAACGGGACAACAAATCAAGTCAAAACAATTAGTTTTTCAAATTAAAGCGACACTCGTGCGTTTTTGTAAATCTACAAATTAAAAGGGAGACGGACTTGATTGTAGTCACTGGAAAACAGCTGCACACACGGTCGATATGTGAAAACTCCGCCTTTTATTTAAATTACACATAAAAGATATATAAGAACACGTTTAATGACATGGCGACACAAACATGGCGGGAGTGACAACGACTGTACAGTCACATAAACAGACACAAGACAAGCTAAACTAAATGATACTAACAATTACACACGTATTTAATAATTGTACAACCTAACCATCATAAACCTATCTTTTAACTGAGCCGCGCTGGGGCCTCATGGGTAATTTGCCTCGGTCCAATGGGGCATTCCCCACTTACCCATGCGCCCCCGTGTCTGCGCTATTCATCTGTATTACGTTACGATAATGTACAATTATTTTAAATATGTCTGTAATTATGTGTGCTATTTAGTTTACCTTGCCCTGTGTCTGTTTATGTGACTGAAAAGTTTTATTTTGTAGATTAATAAAAGAATAATCAAAAGGAGGCCGTGCCCTTAGGCTATAGGCATTTTACCAAGGCAACGGGACAACAAATCAAGACAAAACAATTCGTTTTTCAAATTAAAGCGACACTCGTGCATTTTTGTTCATTTACAAATTAAATAGTGTTAACTTTCTAACCTCTAAAGTTTGTCATTTTGATAAAGTCTGTGCCTTTGTAATGAGTTTTGACATATACAAAACTGTTCTAAACAGGTATAGTGAGAATACATTTCACATTTTCTTCTTTTTATAGAATGACCAATGATAATTATTATCGTTTTTGAAGTATACATGTCCTGAGGACTGTTGTAAGATGACTGGATATAATGTAATAAGAAATATAATTAGTGGTGTGTGGAATATTGCAGCACACATGCTCTATATGCAGGAGCCTTTGCTGATATTCTACTTATGGACTACTCATGGGTTATGTATGGCTTTGTATGTAGACTTTATGGTCTCTTTGGATCAGGAACTTGTGAATGTTTGTCCTAGCCCAAACAGCTTGGTTTATGTGATGGAATTGCTTGAAAGATGTTGGAGGCTGTGATCTTGCTGAAGAGAGTTCATGTCTCTGGTGTGGTGTGCCCATGAGCTTTGGAGAAGTATCTTCTGTGTTGAGACATGGCTGCTTAGAGACATGGGCACGATTTTCAACACAGGTGGCTTTAAAAGTGTCATGAAAGGTGCCAATCATTGTGATTGTAAAAATATGCTTGTGACTCTTTAGCGCATGAGAATGGTCAGTGGTATTGGAAGCCAAACTCTAAAGATGTTGCTGGAGAAATATGCTGCCCTTGCCACCTGTAAATAACGTTACCAGAGTGAAGCACCTGTGTGTTTCTAGACAGCTCACATGGGTTGTGAAGCAGGCGACTCTGAAGGTCACACAGCAGGAATTTGAATTCTTTAAGACTCTAGATTGTGGAATGGAAAGCATAACGGAAGTAGCCTAGCTGCACTACGGAAGAATGATAAGAATAATGTATTGCAAAGACTAATCAGCTTAATAAATGATTAAACATGTGCATTTTGCTATATTGTGGTTTGCACTGGAGTAAAAGTTGGTAGACAAGTGCTTTCTTAAAAGGATGGCATACATCATTGTGGTGTGTGGAATATTGCAGCACACATGCTCTATATGCAGGAGCCTTTGCTGATATTCTACTTATGGACTACTCATGGGTTATGTATGGCTTTGTATGTAGACTTTATGGTCTCTTTGGATCAGGAACTTGTGAATGTTTGTCCTAGCCCAAACAGCTTGGTTTATGTGATGGAATTGCTTGAAAGATGTTGGAGGCTGTGATCTTGCTGAAGAGAGTTCATGTCTCTGGTGTGGTGTGCCCATGAGCTTTGGAGAAGTATCTTCTGTGTTGAGACATGGCTGCTTAGAGACATGGGCACGATTTTCAACACAGGTGGCTTTAAAAGTGTCATGAAAGGTGCCAATCATTGTGATTGTAAAAATATGCTTGTGACTCTTTAGCGCATGAGAATGGTCAGTGGTATTGGAAGCCAAACTCTAAAGATGTTGCTGGAGAAATATGCTGCCCTTGCCACCTGTAAATAACGTTACCAGAGTGAAGCACCTGTGTGGTTCTAGACAGCTCACATGGGTTGTGAAGCAGGCGACTCTGAAGGTCACACAGCAGGAATTTGAATTCTTTAAGACTCTAGATTGTGGAATGGAAAGCATAACGGAAGTAGCCTAGCTGCACTACGGAAGAATGATAAGAATAATGTGTTGCAAAGACTAATCAGCTTAATAAATGATTAAACATGTGCATTTTGCTATATTGTGGTTTGCACTGGAGTAAAAGTTGGTAGACAAGTGCTTTCTTAAAAGGATGGCATACATCATTGTGGTGTGTGGAATATTGCAGCACACATGCTCTATATGCAGGAGTCTTTGCTGATATTCTACTTATGGACTACTCATGGGTTATGTATGGCTTTGTATGTAGACTTTATGGTCTCTTTGGATCAGGAACTTGTGAATGTTTGTCCTAGCCCAAACAGCTTGGTTTATGTGATGGAATTGCTTGAAAGATGTTGGAGGCTGTGATCTTGCTGAAGAGAGTTCATGTCTCTGGTGTGGTGTGCCCATGAGCTTTGGAGAAGTATCTTCTGTGTTGAGACATGGCTGCTTAGAGACATGGGCACGATTTTCAACACAGGTGGCTTTAAAAGTGTCATGAAAGGTGCCAATCATTGTGATTGTAAAAATATGCTTGTGACTCTTTAGCGCATGAGAATGGTCAGTGGTATTGGAAGCCAAACTCTAAAGATGTTGCTGGAGAAATATGCTGCCCTTGCCACCTGTAAATAACGTTACCAGAGTGAAGCACCTGTGTGGTTCTAGACAGCTCACATGGGTTGTGAAGCAGGCGACTCTGAAGGTCACACAGCAGGAATTTGAATTCTTTAAGACTCTAGATTGTGGAATGGAAAGCATAACGGAAGTAGCCTAGCTGCACTACGGAAGAATGATAAGAATAATGTGTTGCAAAGACTAATCAGCTTAATAAATGATTAAACATGTGCATTTTGCTATATTGTGGTTTGCACTGGAGTAAAAGTTGGTAGACAAGTGCTTTCTTAAAAGGATGGCATACATCATTGTGGTGTGTGGAATATTGCAGCACACATGCTCTATATGCAGGAGCCTTTGCTGATATTCTACTTATGGACTACTCATGGGTTATGTATGGCTTTGTATGTAGACTTTATGGTCTCTTTGGATCAGGAACTTGTGAATGTTTGTCCTAGCCCAAACAGCTTGGTTTATGTGATGGAATTGCTTGAAAGATGTTGGAGGCTGTGATCTTGCTGAAGAGAGTTCATGTCTCTGGTGTGGTGTGCCCATGAGCTTTGGAGAAGTATCTTCTGTGTTGAGACATGGCTGCTTAGAGACATGGGCACGATTTTCAACACAGGTGGCTTTAAAAGTGTCATGAAAGGTGCCAATCATTGTGATTGTAAAAATATGCTTGTGACTCTTTAGCGCATGAGAATGGTCAGTGGTATTGGAAGCCAAACTCTAAAGATGTTGCTGGAGAAATATGCTGCCCTTGCCACCTGTAAATAACGTTACCAGAGTGAAGCACCTGTGTGTTTCTAGACAGCTCACATGGGTTGTGAAGCAGGCGACTCTGAAGGTCACACAGCAGGAATTTGAATTCTTTAAGACTCTAGATTGTGGAATGGAAAGCATAACGGAAGTAGCCTAGCTGCACTACGGAAGAATGATAAGAATAATGTATTGCAAAGACTAATCAGCTTAATAAATGATTAAACATGTGCATTTTGCTATATTGTGGTTTGCACTGGAGTAAAAGTTGGTAGACAAGTGCTTTCTTAAAAGGATGGCATACATCATTGTGGTGTGTGGAATATTGCAGCACACATGCTCTATATGCAGGAGCCTTTGCTGATATTCTACTTATGGACTACTCATGGGTTATGTATGGCTTTGTATGTAGACTTTATGGTCTCTTTGGATCAGGAACTTGTGAATGTTTGTCCTAGCCCAAACAGCTTGGTTTATGTGATGGAATTGCTTGAAAGATGTTGGAGGCTGTGATCTTGCTGAAGAGAGTTCATGTCTCTGGTGTGGTGTGCCCATGAGCTTTGGAGAAGTATCTTCTGTGTTGAGACATGGCTGCTTAGAGACATGGGCACGATTTTCAACACAGGTGGCTTTAAAAGTGTCATGAAAGGTGCCAATCATTGTGATTGTAAAAATATGCTTGTGACTCTTTAGCGCATGAGAATGGTCAGTGGTATTGGAAGCCAAACTCTAAAGATGTTGCTGGAGAAATATGCTGCCCTTGCCACCTGTAAATAACGTTACCAGAGTGAAGCACCTGTGTGTTTCTAGACAGCTCACATGGGTTGTGAAGCAGGCGACTCTGAAGGTCACACAGCAGGAATTTGAATTCTTTAAGACTCTAGATTGTGGAATGGAAAGCATAACGGAAGTAGCCAAGCTGCACTACGGAAGAATGATAAGAATAATGTATTGCAAAGACTAATCAGCTTAATAAATGATTAAACATGTGCATTTTGCTATATTGTGGTTTGCACTGGAGTAAAAGTTGGTAGACAAGTGCTTTCTTAAAAGGATGGCATACATCATTGTGGTGTGTGGAATATTGCAGCACACATGCTCTATATGCAGGAGCCTTTGCTGATATTCTACTTATGGACTACTCATGGGTTATGTATGGCTTTGTATGTAGACTTTATGGTCTCTTTGGATCAGGAACTTGTGAATGTTTGTCCTAGCCCAAACAGCTTGGTTTATGTGATGGAATTGCTTGAAAGATGTTGGAGGCTGTGATCTTGCTGAAGAGAGTTCATGTCTCTGGTGTGGTGTGCCCATGAGCTTTGGAGAAGTATCTTCTGTGTTGAGACATGGCTGCTTAGAGACATGGGCACGATTTTCAACACAGGTGGCTTTAAAAGTGTCATGAAAGGTGCCAATCATTGTGATTGTAAAAATATGCTTGTGACTCTTTAGCGCATGAGAATGGTCAGTGGTATTGGAAGCCAAACTCTAAAGATGTTGCTGGAGAAATATGCTGCCCTTGCCACCTGTAAATAACGTTACCAGAGTGAAGCACCTGTGTGGTTCTAGACAGCTCACATGGGTTGTGAAGCAGGCGACTCTGAAGGTCACACAGCAGGAATTTGAATTCTTTAAGACTCTAGATTGTGGAATGGAAAGCATAACGGAAGTAGCCTAGCTGCACTACGGAAGAATGATAAGAATAATGTATTGCAAAGACTAATCAGCTTAATAAATGATTAAACATGTGCATTTTGCTATATTGTGGTTTGCACTGGAGTAAAAGTTGGTAGACAAGTGCTTTCTTAAAAGGATGGCATACATCATTGTGGTGTGTGGAATATTGCAGCACACATGCTCTATATGCAGGAGCCTTTGCTGATATTCTACTTATGGACTACTCATGGGTTATGTATGGCTTTGTATGTAGACTTTATGGTCTCTTTGGATCAGGAACTTGTGAATGTTTGTCCTAGCCCAAACAGCTTGGTTTATGTGATGGAATTGCTTGAAAGATGTTGGAGGCTGTGATCTTGCTGAAGAGAGTTCATGTCTCTGGTGTGGTGTGCCCATGAGCTTTGGAGAAGTATCTTCTGTGTTGAGACATGGCTGCTTAGAGACATGGGCACGATTTTCAACACAGGTGGCTTTAAAAGTGTCATGAAAGGTGCCAATCATTGTGATTGTAAAAATATGCTTGTGACTCTTTAGCGCATGAGAATGGTCAGTGGTATTGGAAGCCAAACTCTAAAGATGTTGCTGGAGAAATATGCTGCCCTTGCCACCTGTAAATAACGTTACCAGAGTGAAGCACCTGTGTGGTTCTAGACAGCTCACATGGGTTGTGAAGCAGGCGACTCTGAAGGTCACACAGCAGGAATTTGAATTCTTTAAGACTCTAGATTGTGGAATGGAAAGCATAACGGAAGTAGCCTAGCTGCACTACGGAAGAATGATAAGAATAATGTGTTGCAAAGACTAATCAGCTTAATAAATGATTAAACATGTGCATTTTGCTATATTGTGGTTTGCACTGGAGTAAAAGTTGATAGACATATGGGTTCTTAAAAGAATAACAGACATAATTGTGGTTGGTGGAATATGGTAGCACACAGGGTAAACAAGTAGGAACTTTTAATGATGTTGAATTTACCCATAAAACTCTTATATGAACAGGTGTTATGAGATGGCGACACACACATGGCGGGAGTGACAACGACTGTACAGTCACATAAACAGACACAAGGCAAGCTAAACTAAATGATACTAACAATTACACACGTATTTAATAATTGTACAACCTAACCATCATAAAACTATCTTTTAACTGAGCCGCGCTGGGGCCTCATGGGTAATTTGCCTCGGTCCAATGGGGCATTCCCCACTTACCCATGCGCCCCCGTGGCTGCGCTATTCATCTGTATTACGTTACGATAATGTACAATTATTTTAAATATGTCTGTAATTATGTGTGCCATTTAGTTTACCTTGCCCTGTGTCTGTTTATGTTACTGAAATGTTTTATTTTGTAGATTATTAAAAGAATAATCAAAAGGAGGCCGTGCCCTTAGGCTATAGGCATTTTACCAAGGCAACGGGACAACAAATCAAGTCAAAACAATTAGTTTTTCAAATTAAAGCGACACTCGTGCGTTTTTGTAAATCTATAAATTAAAAGGGAGACGGACTTGATTGTAGTCACTGGAAAACAGCTGCACACACGGTCGATATGTGAAAACTCCGCCTTTTATTTAAATTACACATAAAAGATATATAAGAACACGTCAAATGACATGGCGACACAAACATGGCGGGAGTGACAACGACTGTACAGTCACATAAACAGACACAAGGCAAGCTAAACTAAATGATACTAACAATTACACACGTATTTAATAATTGTACAACCTAACCATCATAAACCTATCTTTTAACTGAGCCGCGCTGGGGCCTCATGGGTAATTTGCCTCGGTCCAATGGGGCATGCCCCACTTACCCATGCGCCCCCGTGGCTGCGCTATTCATCTGTATTACGTTACGATAATGTACAATTATTTTAAATATGTCTGTAATTATGTGTGCTATTTAGTTTACCTTGCCCTGTGTCTGTTTATGTGACTGAAAAGTTTTATTTTGTAGATTAATAAAAGAATAATCAAAAGGAGGCCGTGCCCTTAGGCTATAGGCATTTTACCAAGGCAACGGGACAACAAATCAAGACAAAACAATTCGTTTTTCAAATTAAAGCGACACTCGTGCATTTTTGTTCATTTACAAATTAAATAGTGTTAACTTTCTAACCTCTAAAGTTTGTCATTTTGATAAAGTCTGTGCCTTTGTAATGAGTTTTGACATATACAAAACTGTTCTAAACAGGTATAGTGAGAATACATTTCACATTTTCTTCTTTTTATAGAATGACCAATGATAATTATTATCGTTTTTGAAGTATACGTGTCCTGAGGACTGTTGTAAGATGACTGGATATAATGTAATAAGAAATATAATTAGTGAACAGTATATGGACTATTTATGGCTTTGTATGTAGACTTTATGGTCTCTTTGGATCAGGAACTTGTGAATGTTTGTCCTAGCCCAAACAGCTTGGTTTAAGTGATGGAATTGCTTGAAAGATGTTGGAGGCTGTGATCTTGCTGAAGAGAGTTCATGTCTCTGGTGTGGTGTGCCCATGAGCTTTGGAGAAGTATCTTCTGTGTTGAGACATGGCTGCTTAGAGACATGGGCACGATTTTCAACACAGGTGGCTTTAAAAGTGTCATGAAAGGTGCCAATCATTGTGATTGTAAAAATATGCTTGTGACTCTTTAGCGCATGAGAATGGTCAGTGGTATTGGAAGCCAAACTCTAAAGATGTTGCTGGAGAAATATGCTGCCCTTGCCACCTGTAAATAACGTTACCAGAGTGAAGCACCTGTGTGGTTCTAGACAGCTCACATGGGTTGTGAAGCAGGCGACTCTGAAGGTCACACAGCAGGAATTTGAATTCTTTAAGACTCTAGATTGTGGAATGGAAAGCATAACGGAAGTAGCCTAGCTGCACTACGGAAGAATGATAAGAATAATGTGTTGCAAAGACTAATCAGCTTAATAAATGATTAAACATGTGCATTTTGCTATATTGTGGTTTGCACTGGAGTAAAAGTTGATAGACATATGGGTTCTTAAAAGAATAACAGACATAATTGTGGTTGGTGGAATATGGTAGCACACAGGGTAAACAAGTAGGAGCTTTTAATGATGTTGAATTTACCCATAAAACTCTTATATGAACAGGTGTTATGAGATGGCGACACACACATGGCGGGAGTGACAACGACTGTACAGTCACATAAACAGACACAAGGCAAGCTAAACTAAATGATACTAACAATTACACACGTATTTAATAATTGTACAACCTAACCATCATAAAACTATCTTTTAACTGAGCCGCGCTGGGGCCTCATGGGTAATTTGCCTCGGTCCAATGGGGCATTCCCCACTTACCCATGCGCCCCCGTGGCTGCGCTATTCATCTGTATTACGTTACGATAATGTACAATTATTTTAAATATGTCTGTAATTATGTGTGCCATTTAGTTTACCTTGCCCTGTGTCTGTTTATGTTACTGAAATGTTTTATTTTGTAGATTAATAAAAGAATAATCAAAAGGAGGCCGTGCCCTTAGGCTATAGGCATTTTACCAAGGCAACGGGACAACAAATCAAGTCAAAACAATTAGTTTTTCAAATTAAAGCGACACTCGTGCGTTTTTGTAAATCTACAAATTAAAAGGGAGACGGACTTGATTGTAGTCACTGGAAAACTGCTGCACACACGGTCGATATGTGAAAACTCCGCCTTTTATTTAAATTACACATAAAAGATATATAAGAACACGTCTAATGACATGGCGACACAAACATGGCGGGAGTGACAACGACTGTACAGTCACATAAACAGACACAAGGCAAGCTAAACTAAATGATACTAACAATTACACACGTATTTAATAATTGTACAACCTAACCATCATAAACCTATCTTTTAACTGAGCCGCGCTGGGGCCTCATGGGTAATTTGCCTCGGTCCAATGGGGCATGCCCCACTTACCCATGCGCCCCCGTGGCTGCGCTATTCATCTGTATTACGTTACGATAATGTACAATTATTTTAAATATGTCTGTAATTATGTGTGCTATTTAGTTTACCTTGCCCTGTGTCTGTTTATGTGACTGAAAAGTTTTATTTTGTAGATTAATAAAAGAATAATCAAAAGGAGGCCGTGCCCTTAGGCTATAGGCATTTTACCAAGGCAACGGGACAACAAATCAAGACAAAACAATTCGTTTTTCAAATTAAAGCGACACTCGTGCATTTTTGTTCATTTACAAATTAAATAGTGTTAACTTTCTAACCTCTAAAGTTTGTCATTTTGATAAAGTCTGTGCCTTTGTAATGAGTTTTGACATATACAAAACTGTTCTAAACAGGTATAGTGAGAATACATTTCACATTTTCTTCTTTTTATAGAATGACCAATGATAATTATTATCGTTTTTGAAGTATACGTGTCCTGAGGACTGTTGTAAGATGACTGGATATAATGTAATAAGAAATATAATTAGTGAACAGTATATGGACTATTCATGGGTTATTTATGGCTTTGTATGTAGACTTTATGGTCTCTTTGGATCAGGAACTTGTGAATGTTTGTCCTAGCCCAAACAGCTTGGTTTATGTGATGGAATTGCTTGAAAGATGTTGGAGGCTGTGATCTTGCTGAAGAGAGTTCATGTCTCTGGTGTGGTGTGCCCATGAGCTTTGGAGAAGTATCTTCTGTGTTGAGACATGGCTGCTTAGAGACATGGGCACGATTTTCAACACAGGTGGCTTTAAAAGTGTCATGAAAGGTGCCAATCATTGTGATTGTAAAAATATGCTTGTGACTCTTTAGCGCATGAGAATGGTCAGTGGTATTGGAAGCCAAACTCTAAAGATGTTGCTGGAGAAATATGCTGCCCTTGCCACCTGTAAATAACGTTACCAGAGTGAAGCACCTGTGTGGTTCTAGACAGCTCACATGGGTTGTGAAGCAGGCGACTCTGAAGGTCACACAGCAGGAATTTGAATTCTTTAAGACTCTAGATTGTGGAATGGAAAGCATAACGGAAGTAGCCTAGCTGCACTACGGAAGAATGATAAGAATAATGTGTTGCAAAGACTAATCAGCTTAATAAATGATTAAACATGTGCATTTTGCTATATTGTGGTTTGCACTGGAGTAAAAGTTGGTAGACAAGTGCTTTCTTAAAAGGATGGCATACATCATTGTGGTGTGTGGAATATTGCAGCACACATGCTCTATATGCAGGAGCCTTTGCTGATATTCTACTTATGGACTACTCATGGGTTATGTATGGCTTTGTATGTAGACTTTATGGTCTCTTTGGATCAGGAACTTGTGAATGTTTGTCCTAGCCCAAACAGCTTGGTTTATGTGATGGAATTGCTTGAAAGATGTTGGAGGCTGTGATCTTGCTGAAGAGAGTTCATGTCTCTGGTGTGGTGTGCCCATGAGCTTTGGAGAAGTATCTTCTGTGTTGAGACATGGCTGCTTAGAGACATGGGCACGATTTTCAACACAGGTGGCTTTAAAAGTGTCATGAAAGGTGCCAATCATTGTGATTGTAAAAATATGCTTGTGACTCTTTAGCGCATGAGAATGGTCAGTGGTATTGGAAGCCAAACTCTAAACATGTTGCTGGAGAAATATGCTGCCCTTGCCACCTGTAAATAACGTTACCAGAGTGAAGCACCTGTGTGTTTCTAGACAGCTCACATGGGTTGTGAAGCAGGCGACTCTGAAGGTCACACAGCAGGAATTTGAATTCTTTAAGACTCTAGATTGTGGAATGGAAAGCATAACGGAAGTAGCCTAGCTGCACTACGGAAGAATGATAAGAATAATGTATTGCAAAGACTAATCAGCTTAATAAATGATTAAACATGTGCATTTTGCTATATTGTGGTTTGCACTGGAGTAAAAGTTGGTAGACAAGTGCTTTCTTAAAAGGATGGCATACATCATTGTGGTGTGTGGAATATTGCAGCACACATGCTCTATATGCAGGAGCCTTTGCTGATATTCTACTTATGGACTACTCATGGGTTATGTATGGCTTTGTATGTAGACTTTATGGTCTCTTTGGATCAGGAACTTGTGAATGTTTGTCCTAGCCCAAACAGCTTGGTTTATGTGATGGAATTGCTTGAAAGATGTTGGAGGCTGTGATCTTGCTGAAGAGAGTTCATGTCTCTGGTGTGGTGTGCCCATGAGCTTTGGAGAAGTATCTTCTGTGTTGAGACATGGCTGCTTAGAGACATGGGCACGATTTTCAACACAGGTGGCTTTAAAAGTGTCATGAAAGGTGCCAATCACTGTGATTGTAAAAATATGCTTGTGACTCTTTAGCGCATGAGAATGGTCAGTGGTATTGGAAGCCAAACTCTAAAGATGTTGCTGGAGAAATATGCTGCCCTTGCCACCTGTAAATAACGTTACCAGAGTGAAGCACCTGTGTGGTTCTAGACAGCTCACATGGGTTGTGAAGCAGGCGACTCTGAAGGTCACACAGCAGGAATTTGAATTCTTTAAGACTCTAGATTGTGGAATGGAAAGCATAACGGAAGTAGCCTAGCTGCACTACGGAAGAATGATAAGAATAATGTGTTGCAAAGACTAATCAGCTTAATAAATGATTAAACATGTGCATTTTGCTATATTGTGGTTTGCACTGGAGTAAAAGTTGGTAGACAAGTGCTTTCTTAAAAGGATGGCATACATCATTGTGGTGTGTGGAATATTGCAGCACACATGCTCTATATGCAGGAGCCTTTGCTGATATTCTACTTATGGACTACTCATGGGTTATGTATGGCTTTGTATGTAGACTTTATGGTCTCTTTGGATCAGGAACTTGTGAATGTTTGTCCTAGCCCAAACAGCTTGGTTTATGTGATGGAATTGCTTGAAAGATGTTGGAGGCTGTGATCTTGCTGAAGAGAGTTCATGTCTCTGGTGTGGTGTGCCCATGAGCTTTGGAGAAGTATCTTCTGTGTTGAGACATGGCTGCTTAGAGACATGGGCACGATTTTCAACACAGGTGGCTTTAAAAGTGTCATGAAAGGTGCCAATCATTGTGATTGTAAAAATATGCTTGTGACTCTTTAGCGCATGAGAATGGTCAGTGGTATTGGAAGCCAAACTCTAAACATGTTGCTGGAGAAATATGCTGCCCTTGCCACCTGTAAATAACGTTACCAGAGTGAAGCACCTGTGTGTTTCTAGACAGCTCACATGGGTTGTGAAGCAGGCGACTCTGAAGGTCACACAGCAGGAATTTGAATTCTTTAAGACTCTAGATTGTGGAATGGAAAGCATAACGGAAGTAGCCTAGCTGCACTACGGAAGAATGATAAGAATAATGTATTGCAAAGACTAATCAGCTTAATAAATGATTAAACATGTGCATTTTGCTATATTGTGGTTTGCACTGGAGTAAAAGTTGGTAGACAAGTGCTTTCTTAAAAGGATGGCATACATCATTGTGGTGTGTGGAATATTGCAGCACACATGCTCTATATGCAGGAGCCTTTGCTGATATTCTACTTATGGACTACTCATGGGTTATGTATGGCTTTGTATGTAGACTTTATGGTCTCTTTGGATCAGGAACTTGTGAATGTTTGTCCTAGCCCAAACAGCTTGGTTTATGTGATGGAATTGCTTGAAAGATGTTGGAGGCTGTGATCTTGCTGAAGAGAGTTCATGTCTCTGGTGTGGTGTGCCCATGAGCTTTGGAGAAGTATCTTCTGTGTTGAGACATGGCTGCTTAGAGACATGGGCACGATTTTCAACACAGGTGGCTTTAAAAGTGTCATGAAAGGTGCCAATCATTGTGATTGTAAAAATATGCTTGTGACTCTTTAGCGCATGAGAATGGTCAGTGGTATTGGAAGCCAAACTCTAAAGATGTTGCTGGAGAAATATGCTGCCCTTGCCACCTGTAAATAACGTTACCAGAGTGAAGCACCTGTGTGGTTCTAGACAGCTCACATGGGTTGTGAAGCAGGCGACTCTGAAGGTCACACAGCAGGAATTTGAATTCTTTAAGACTCTAGATTGTGGAATGGAAAGCATAACGGAAGTAGCCTAGCTGCACTACGGAAGAATGATAAGAATAATGTGTTGCAAAGACTAATCAGCTTAATAAATGATTAAACATGTGCATTTTGCTATATTGTGGTTTGCACTGGAGTAAAAGTTGGTAGACAAGTGCTTTCTTAAAAGGATGGCATACATCATTGTGGTGTGTGGAATATTGCAGCACACATGCTCTATATGCAGGAGCCTTTGCTGATATTCTACTTATGGACTACTCATGGGTTATGTATGGCTTTGTATGTAGACTTTATGGTCTCTTTGGATCAGGAACTTGTGAATGTTTGTCCTAGCCCAAACAGCTTGGTTTATGTGATGGAATTGCTTGAAAGATGTTGGAGGCTGTGATCTTGCTGAAGAGAGTTCATGTCTCTGGTGTGGTGTGCCCATGAGCTTTGGAGAAGTATCTTCTGTGTTGAGACATGGCTGCTTAGAGACATGGGCACGATTTTCAACACAGGTGGCTTTAAAAGTGTCATGAAAGGTGCCAATCATTGTGATTGTAAAAATATGCTTGTGACTCTTTAGCGCATGAGAATGGTCAGTGGTATTGGAAGCCAAACTCTAAAGATGTTGCTGGAGAAATATGCTGCCCTTGCCACCTGTAAATAACGTTACCAGAGTGAAGCACCTGTGTGGTTCTAGACAGCTCACATGGGTTGTGAAGCAGGCGACTCTGAAGGTCACACAGCAGGAATTTGAATTCTTTAAGACTCTAGATTGTGGAATGGAAAGCATAACGGAAGTAGCCTAGCTGCACTACGGAAGAATGATAAGAATAATGTGTTGCAAAGACTAATCAGCTTAATAAATGATTAAACATGTGCATTTTGCTATATTGTGGTTTGCACTGGAGTAAAAGTTGATAGACATATGGGTTCTTAAAAGAATAACAGACATAATTGTGGTTGGTGGAATATGGTAGCACACAGGGTAAACAAGTAGGAGCTTTTAATGATGGTGTCGAATTTACCCATAAAACTCTTATATGAACAGGTGTTATGAGATGGCGACACACACATGGCGGGAGTGACAACGACTGTACAGTCACATAAACAGACACAAGGCAAGCTAAACTAAATGATACTAACAATTACACACGTATTTAATAATTGTACAACCTAACCATCATAAAACTATCTTTTAACTGAGCCGCGCTGGGGCCTCATGGGTAATTTGCCTCGGTCCAATGGGGCATTCCCCACTTACCCATGCGCCCCCGTGGCTGCGCTATTCATCTGTATTACGTTACGATAATGTACAATTATTTAAAATATGTCTGTAATTATGTGTGCCATTTAGTTTACCTTGCCCTGTGTCTGTTTATGTTACTGAAATGTTTTATTTTGTAGATTATTAAAAGAATAATCAAAAGGAGGCCGTGCCCTTAGGCTATAGGCATTTTACCAAGGCAACGGGACAACAAATCAAGTCAAAACAATTAGTTTTTCAAATTAAAGCGACACTCGTGCGTTTTTGTAAATCTACAAATTAAAAGGGAGACGGACTTGATTGTAGTCACTGGAAAACAGCTGCACACACGGTTGATATGTGAAAACTCCGCCTTTTATTTAAATTACACATAAAAGATATATAAGAATACGTCTAATGACATGGCGACACAAACATGGCGGGAGTGACAACGACTGTACAGTCACATAAACAGACACAAGGCAAGCTAAACTAAATGATAGTAACAATTACACACGTATTTAATAATTGTACAACCTAACCATCATAAACCTATCTTTTAACTGAGCCGCGCTGGGGCCTCATGGGTAATTTGCCTCGGTCCAATGGGGCATGCCCCACTTACCCATGCGCCCCCGTGGCTGCGCTATTCATCTGTATTACGTTACGATAATGTACAATTATTTTAAATATGTCTGTAATTATGTGTGCTATTTAGTTTACCTTGCCCTGTGTCTGTTTATGTGACTGAAAAGTTTTATTTTGTAGATTAATAAAAGAATAATCAAAAGGAGGCCGTGCCCTTAGGCTATAGGCATTTTACCAAGGCAACGGGACAACAAATCAAGACAAAACAATTCGTTTTTCAAATTAAAGCGACACTCGTGCATTTTTGTTCATTTACAAATTAAATAGTGTTAACTTTCTAACCTCTAAAGTTTGTCATTTTGATAAAGTCTGTGCCTTTGTAATGAGTTTTGACATATACAAAACTGTTCTAAACAGGTATAGTGAGAATACATTTCACATTTTCTTCTTTTTATAGAATGACCAATGATAATTATTATCGTTTTTGAAGTATACGTGTCCTGAGGACTGTTGTAAGATGACTGGATATAATGTAATAAGAAATATAATTAGTGAACAGTATATGGACTATTCATGGGTTATTTATGGCTTTGTATGTAGACTTTATGGTCTCTTTGGATCAGGAACTTGTGAATGTTTGTCCTAGCCCAAACAGCTTGGTTTATGTGATGGAATTGCTTGAAAGATGTTGGAGGCTGTGATCTTGCTGAAGAGAGTTCATGTCTCTGGTGTGGTGTGCCCATGAGCTTTGGAGAAGTATCTTCTGTGTTGAGACATGGCTGCTTAGAGACATGGGCACGATTTTCAACACAGGTGGCTTTAAAAGTGTCATGAAAGGTGCCAATCATTGTGATTGTAAAAATATGCTTGTGACTCTTTAGCGCATGAGAATGGTCAGTGGTATTGGAAGCCAAACTCTAAAGATGTTGCTGGAGAAATATGCTGCCCTTGCCACCTGTAAATAACGTTACCAGAGTGAAGCACCTGTGTGGTTCTAGACAGCTCACATGGGTTGTGAAGCAGGCGACTCTGAAGGTCACACAGCAGGAATTTGAATTCTTTAAGACTCTAGATTGTGGAATGGAAAGCATAACGGAAGTAGCCTAGCTGCACTACGGAAGAATGATAAGAATAATGTGTTGCAAAGACTAATCAGCTTAATAAATGATTAAACATGTGCATTTTGCTATATTGTGGTTTGCACTGGAGTAAAAGTTGATAGACATATGGGTTCTTAAAAGAATAACAGACATAATTGTGGTTGGTGGAATATGGTAGCACACAGGGTAAACAAGTAGGAGCTTTTAATGATGTTGAATTTACCCATAAAACTCTTATATGAACAGGTGTTATGAGATGGCGACACACACATGGCGGGAGTGACAACGACTGTACAGTCACATAAACAGACACAAGGCAAGCTAAACTAAATGATACTAACAATTACACACGTATTTAATAATTGTACAACCTAACCATCATAAAACTATCTTTTAACTGAGCCGCGCTGGGGCCTCATGGGTAATTTGCCTCGGTCCAATGGGGCATTCCCCACTTACCCATGCGCCCCCGTGGCTGCGCTATTCATCTGTATTACGTTACGATAATGTACAATTATTTTAAATATGTCTGTAATTATGTGTGCCATTTAGTTTACCTTGCCCTGTGTCTGTTTATGTTACTGAAATGTTTTATTTTGTAGATTATTAAAAGAATAATCAAAAGGAGGCCGTGCCCTTAGGCTATAGGCATTTTACCAAGGCAACGGGACAACAAATCAAGTCAAAACAATTAGTTTTTCAAATTAAAGCGACACTCGTGCGTTTTTGTAAATCTACAAATTAAAAGGGAGACGGACTTGATTGTAGTCACTGGAAAACAGCTGCACACACGGTCGATATGTGAAAACTCCGCCTTTTATTTAAATTACACATAAAAGATATATAAGAACACGTCAAATGACATGGCGACACAAACATGGCGGGAGTGACAACGACTGTACAGTCACATAAACAGACACAAGGCAAGCTAAACTAAATGATACTAACAATTACACACGTATTTAATAATTGTACAACCTAACCATCATAAACCTATCTTTTAACTGAGCCGCGCTGGGGCCTCATGGGTAATTTGCCTCGGTCCAATGGGGCATGCCCCACTTACCCATGCGCCCCCGTGGCTGCGCTATTCATCTGTATTACGTTACGATAATGTACAATTATTTTAAATATGTCTGTAATTATGTGTGCTATTTAGTTTACCTTGCCCTGTGTCTGTTTATGTGACTGAAAAGTTTTATTTTGTAGATTATTAAAAGAATAATCAAAAGGAGGCCGTGCCCTTAGGCTATAGGCATTTTACCAAGGCAACGGGACAACAAATCAAGACAAAACAATTCGTTTTTCAAATTAAAGCGACACTCGTGCATTTTTGTTCATTTACAAATTAAATAGTGTTAACTTTCTAACCTCTAAAGTTTGTCATTTTGATAAAGTCTGTGCCTTTGTAATGAGTTTTGACATATACAAAACTGTTCTAAACAGGTATAGTGAGAATACATTTCACATTTTCTTCTTTTTATAGAATGACCAATGATAATTATTATCGTTTTTGAAGTATACGTGTCCTGAGGACTGTTGTAAGATGACTGGATATAATGTAATAAGAAACATAATTAGTGAACAGTATATGGACTATTCATGGGTTATTTATGGCTTTGTATGTAGACTTTATGGTCTCTTTGGATCAGGAACTTGTGAATGTTTGTCCTAGCCCAAACAGCTTGGTTTATGTGATGGAATTGCTTGAAAGATGTTGGAGGCTGTGATCTTGCTGAAGAGAGTTCATGTCTCTGGTGTGGTGTGCCCATGAGCTTTGGAGAAGTATCTTCTGTGTTGAGACATGGCTGCTTAGAGACATGGGCACGATTTTCAACACAGGTGGCTTTAAAAGTGTCATGAAAGGTGCCAATCATTGTGATTGTAAAAATATGCTTGTGACTCTTTAGCGCATGAGAATGGTCAGTGGTATTGGAAGCCAAACTCTAAAGATGTTGCTGGAGAAATATGCTGCCCTTGCCACCTGTAAATAACGTTACCAGAGTGAAGCACCTGTGTGTTTCTAGACAGCTCACATGGGTTGTGAAGCAGGCGACTCTGAAGGTCACACAGCAGGAATTTGAATTCTTTAAGACTCTAGATTGTGGAATGGAAAGCATAACGGAAGTAGCCTAGCTGCACTACGGAAGAATGATAAGAATAATGTATTGCAAAGACTAATCAGCTTAATAAATGATTAAACATGTGCATTTTGCTATATTGTGGTTTGCACTGGAGTAAAAGTTGGTAGACAAGTGCTTTCTTAAAAGGATGGCATACATCATTGTGGTGTGTGGAATATTGCAGCACACATGCTCTATATGCAGGAGCCTTTGCTGATATTCTACTTATGGACTACTCATGGGTTATGTATGGCTTTGTATGTAGACTTTATGGTCTCTTTGGATCAGGAACTTGTGAATGTTTGTCCTAGCCCAAACAGCTTGGTTTATGTGATGGAATTGCTTGAAAGATGTTGGAGGCTGTGATCTTGCTGAAGAGAGTTCATGTCTCTGGTGTGGTGTGCCCATGAGCTTTGGAGAAGTATCTTCTGTGTTGAGACATGGCTGCTTAGAGACATGGGCACGATTTTCAACACAGGTGGCTTTAAAAGTGTCATGAAAGGTGCCAATCATTGTGATTGTAAAAATATGCTTGTGACTCTTTAGCGCATGAGAATGGTCAGTGGTATTGGAAGCCAAACTCTAAAGATGTTGCTGGAGAAATATGCTGCCCTTGCCACCTGTAAATAACGTTACCAGAGTGAAGCACCTGTGTGGTTCTAGACAGCTCACATGGGTTGTGAAGCAGGCGACTCTGAAGGTCACACAGCAGGAATTTGAATTCTTTAAGACTCTAGATTGTGGAATGGAAAGCATAACGGAAGTAGCCTAGCTGCACTACGGAAGAATGATAAGAATAATGTATTGCAAAGACTAATCAGCTTAATAAATGATTAAACATGTGCATTTTGCTATATTGTGGTTTGCACTGGAGTAAAAGTTGGTAGACAAGTGCTTTCTTAAAAGGATGGCATACATCATTGTGGTGTGTGGAATATTGCAGCACACATGCTCTATATGCAGGAGCCTTTGCTGATATTCTACTTATGGACTACTCATGGGTTATGTATGGCTTTGTATGTAGACTTTATGGTCTCTTTGGATCAGGAACTTGTGAATGTTTGTCCTAGCCCAAACAGCTTGGTTTATGTGATGGAATTGCTTGAAAGATGTTGGAGGCTGTGATCTTGCTGAAGAGAGTTCATGTCTCTGGTGTGGTGTGCCCATGAGCTTTGGAGAAGTATCTTCTGTGTTGAGACATGGCTGCTTAGAGACATGGGCACGATTTTCAACACAGGTGGCTTTAAAAGTGTCATGAAAGGTGCCAATCATTGTGATTGTAAAAATATGCTTGTGACTCTTTAGCGCATGAGAATGGTCAGTGGTATTGGAAGCCAAACTCTAAAGATGTTGCTGGAGAAATATGCTGCCCTTGCCACCTGTAAATAACGTTACCAGAGTGAAGCACCTGTGTGGTTCTAGACAGCTCACATGGGTTGTGAAGCAGGCGACTCTGAAGGTCACACAGCAGGAATTTGAATTCTTTAAGACTCTAGATTGTGGAATGGAAAGCATAACGGAAGTAGCCTAGCTGCACTACGGAAGAATGATAAGAATAATGTGTTGCAAAGACTAATCAGCTTAATAAATGATTAAACATGTGCATTTTGCTATATTGTGGTTTGCACTGGAGTAAAAGTTGATAGACATATGGGTTCTTAAAAGAATAACAGACATAATTGTGGTTGGTGGAATATGGTAGCACACAGGGTAAACAAGTAGGAGCTTTTAATGATGTTGAATTTACCCATAAAACTCTTATATGAACAGGTGTTATGAGATGGCGACACACACATGGCGGGAGTGACAACGACTGTACAGTCACATAAACAGACACAAGGCAAGCTAAACTAAATGATACTAACAATTACACACGTATTTAATAATTGTACAACCTAACCATCATAAAACTATCTTTTAACTGAGCCGCGCTGGGGCCTCATGGGTAATTTGCCTCGGTCCAATGGGGCATTCCCCACTTACCCATGCGCCCCCGTGGCTGCGCTATTCATCTGTATTACGTTACGATAATGTACAATTATTTTAAATATGTCTGTAATTATGTGTGCCATTTAGTTTACCTTGCCCTGTGTCTGTTTATGTTACTGAAATGTTTTATTTTGTAGATTATTAAAAGAATAATCAAAAGGAGGCCGTGCCCTTAGGCTATAGGCATTTTACCAAGGCAACGGGACAACAAATCAAGTCAAAACAATTAGTTTTTCAAATTAAAGCGACACTCGTGCGTTTTTGTAAATCTACAAATTAAAAGGGAGACGGACTTGATTGTAGTCACTGGAAAACAGCTGCACACACGGTCGATATGTGAAAACTCCGCCTTTTATTTAAATTACACATAAAAGATATATAAGAACACGTCAAATGACATGGCGACACAAACATGGCGGGAGTGACAACGACTGTACAGTCACATAAACAGACACAAGGCAAGCTAAACTAAATGATACTAACAATTACACACGTATTTAATAATTGTACAACCTAACCATCATAAACCTATCTTTTAACTGAGCCGCGCTGGGGCCTCATGGGTAATTTGCCTCGGTCCAATGGGGCATGCCCCACTTACCCATGCGCCCCCGTGGCTGCGCTATTCATCTGTATTACGTTACGATAATGTACAATTATTTTAAATATGTCTGTAATTATGTGTGCTATTTAGTTTACCTTGCCCTGTGTCTGTTTATGTGACTGAAAAGTTTTATTTTGTAGATTATTAAAAGAATAATCAAAAGGAGGCCGTGCCCTTAGGCTATAGGCATTTTACCAAGGCAACGGGACAACAAATCAAGACAAAACAATTCGTTTTTCAAATTAAAGCGACACTCGTGCATTTTTGTTCATTTACAAATTAAATAGTGTTAACTTTCTAACCTCTAAAGTTTGTCATTTTGATAAAGTCTGTGCCTTTGTAATGAGTTTTGACATATACAAAACTGTTCTAAACAGGTATAGTGAGAATACATTTCACATTTTCTTCTTTTTATAGAATGACCAATGATAATTATTATCGTTTTTGAAGTATACATGTCCTGAGGACTGTTGTAAGATGACTGGATATAATGTAATAAGAAATATAATTAGTGAACAGTATATGGACTACTCATGGGTTATGTATGGCTTTGTATGTAGACTTTATGGTCTCTTTGGATCAGGAACTTGTGAATGTTTGTCCTAGCCCAAACAGCTTGGTTTATGTGATGGAATTGCTTGAAAGATGTTGGAGGTTGTGATCTTGCTGAAGAGAGTTCATGTCTCTGGTGTGGTGTGCCCATGAGCTTTGGAGAAGTATCTTCTGTGTTGAGACATGGCTGCTTAGAGACATGGGCACGATTTTCAACACAGGTGGCTTTAAAAGTGTCATGAAAGGTGCCAATCATTGTGATTGTAAAAATATGCTTGTGACTCTTTAGCGCATGAGAATGGTCAGTGGTATTGGAAGCCAAACTCTAAAGATGTTGCTGGAGAAATATGCTGCCCTTGCCACCTGTAAATAACGTTACCAGAGTGAAGCACCTGTGTGGTTCTAGACAGCTCACATGGGTTGTGAAGCAGGCGACTCTGAAGGTCACACAGCAGGAATTTGAATTCTTTAAGACTCTAGATTGTGGAATGGAAAGCATAACGGAAGTAGCCTAGCTGCACTACGGAAGAATGATAAGAATAATGTGTTGCAAAGACTAATCAGCTTAATAAATGATTAAACATGTGCATTTTGCTATATTGTGGTTTGCACTGGAGTAAAAGTTGATAGACATATGGGTTCTTAAAAGAATAACAGACATAATTGTGGTTGGTGGAATATGGTAGCACACAGGGTAAACAAGTAGGAGCTTTTAATGATGTTGAATTTACCCATAAAACTCTTATATGAACAGGTGTTATGAGATGGCGACACACACATGGCGGGAGTGACAACGACTGTACAGTCACATAAACAGACACAAGGCAAGCTAAACTAAATGATACTAACAATTACACACGTATTTAATAATTGTACAACCTAACCATCATAAAACTATCTTTTAACTGAGCCGCGCTGGGGCCTCATGGGTAATTTGCCTCGGTCCAATGGGGCATTCCCCACTTACCCATGCGCCCCCGTGGCTGCGCTATTCATCTGTATTACGTTACGATAATGTACAATTATTTTAAATATGTCTGTAATTATGTGTGCCATTTAGTTTACCTTGCCCTGTGTCTGTTTATGTTACTGAAATGTTTTATTTTGTAGATTATTAAAAGAATAATCAAAAGGAGGCCGTGCCCTTAGGCTATAGGCATTTTACCAAGGCAACGGGACAACAAATCAAGTCAAAACAATTAGTTTTTCAAATTAAAGCGACACTCGTGCGTTTTTGTAAATCTACAAATTAAAAGGGAGACGGACTTGATTGTAGTCACTGGAAAACAGCTGCACACACGGTCGATATGTGAAAACTCCGCCTTTTATTTAAATTACACATAAAAGATATATAAGAACACGTCAAATGACATGGCGACACAAACATGGCGGGAGTGACAACGACTGTACAGTCACATAAACAGACACAAGGCAAGCTAAACTAAATGATACTAACAATTACACACGTATTTAATAATTGTACAACCTAACCATCATAAACCTATCTTTTAACTGAGCCGCGCTGGGGCCTCATGGGTAATTTGCCTCGGTCCAATGGGGCATGCCCCACTTACCCATGCGCCCCCGTGGCTGCGCTATTCATCTGTATTACGTTACGATAATGTACAATTATTTTAAATATGTCTGTAATTATGTGTGCTATTTAGTTTACCTTGCCCTGTGTCTGTTTATGTGACTGAAAAGTTTTATTTTGTAGATTATTAAAAGAATAATCAAAAGGAGGCCGTGCCCTTAGGCTATAGGCATTTTACCAAGGCAACGGGACAACAAATCAAGACAAAACAATTCGTTTTTCAAATTAAAGCGACACTCGTGCATTTTTGTTCATTTACAAATTAAATAGTGTTAACTTTCTAACCTCTAAAGTTTGTCATTTTGATAAAGTCTGTGCCTTTGTAATGAGTTTTGACATATACAAAACTGTTCTAAACAGGTATAGTGAGAATACATTTCACATTTTCTTCTTTTTATAGAATGACCAATGATAATTATTATCGTTTTTGAAGTATACGTGTCCTGAGGACTGTTGTAAGATGACTGGATATAATGTAATAAGAAATATAATTAGTGAACAGTATATGGACTATTCATGGGTTATTTATGGCTTTGTATGTAGACTTTATGGTCTCTTTGGATCAGGAACTTGTGAATGTTTGTCCTAGCCCAAACAGCTTGGTTTATGTGATGGAATTGCTTGAAAGATGTTGGAGGCTGTGATCTTGCTGAAGAGAGTTCATGTCTCTGGTGTGGTGTGCCCATGAGCTTTGGAGAAGTATCTTCTGTGTTGAGACATGGCTGCTTAGAGACATGGGCACGATTTTCAACACAGGTGGCTTTAAAAGTGTCATGAAAGGTGCCAATCATTGTGATTGTAAAAATATGCTTGTGACTCTTTAGCGCATGAGAATGGTCAGTGGTATTGGAAGCCAAACTCTAAAGATGTTGCTGGAGAAATATGCTGCCCTTGCCACCTGTAAATAACGTTACCAGAGTGAAGCACCTGTGTGTTTCTAGACAGCTCACATGGGTTGTGAAGCAGGCGACTCTGAAGGTCACACAGCAGGAATTTGAATTCTTTAAGACTCTAGATTGTGGAATGGAAAGCATAACGGAAGTAGCCTAGCTGCACTACGGAAGAATGATAAGAATAATGTATTGCAAAGACTAATCAGCTTAATAAATGATTAAACATGTGCATTTTGCTATATTGTGGTTTGCACTGGAGTAAAAGTTGGTAGACAAGTGCTTTCTTAAAAGGATGGCATACATCATTGTGGTGTGTGGAATATTGCAGCACACATGCTCTATATGCAGGAGCCTTTGCTGATATTCTACTTATGGACTACTCATGGGTTATGTATGGCTTTGTATGTAGACTTTATGGTCTCTTTGGATCAGGAACTTGTGAATGTTTGTCCTAGCCCAAACAGCTTGGTTTATGTGATGGAATTGCTTGAAAGATGTTGGAGGCTGTGATCTTGCTGAAGAGAGTTCATGTCTCTGGTGTGGTGTGCCCATGAGCTTTGGAGAAGTATCTTCTGTGTTGAGACATGGCTGCTTAGAGACATGGGCACGATTTTCAACACAGGTGGCTTTAAAAGTGTCATGAAAGGTGCCAATCATTGTGATTGTAAAAATATGCTTGTGACTCTTTAGCGCATGAGAATGGTCAGTGGTATTGGAAGCCAAACTCTAAAGATGTTGCTGGAGAAATATGCTGCCCTTGCCACCTGTAAATAACGTTACCAGAGTGAAGCACCTGTGTGGTTCTAGACAGCTCACATGGGTTGTGAAGCAGGCGACTCTGAAGGTCACACAGCAGGAATTTGAATTCTTTAAGACTCTAGATTGTGGAATGGAAAGCATAACGGAAGTAGCCTAGCTGCACTACGGAAGAATGATAAGAATAATGTATTGCAAAGACTAATCAGCTTAATAAATGATTAAACATGTGCATTTTGCTATATTGTGGTTTGCACTGGAGTAAAAGTTGGTAGACAAGTGCTTTCTTAAAAGGATGGCATACATCATTGTGGTGTGTGGAATATTGCAGCACACATGCTCTATATGCAGGAGCCTTTGCTGATATTCTACTTATGGACTACTCATGGGTTATGTATGGCTTTGTATGTAGACTTTATGGTCTCTTTGGATCAGGAACTTGTGAATGTTTGTCCTAGCCCAAACAGCTTGGTTTATGTGATGGAATTGCTTGAAAGATGTTGGAGGCTGTGATCTTGCTGAAGAGAGTTCATGTCTCTGGTGTGGTGTGCCCATGAGCTTTGGAGAAGTATCTTCTGTGTTGAGACATGGCTGCTTAGAGACATGGGCACGATTTTCAACACAGGTGGCTTTAAAAGTGTCATGAAAGGTGCCAATCATTGTGATTGTAAAAATATGCTTGTGACTCTTTAGCGCATGAGAATGGTCAGTGGTATTGGAAGCCAAACTCTAAAGATGTTGCTGGAGAAATATGCTGCCCTTGCCACCTGTAAATAACGTTACCAGAGTGAAGCACCTGTGTGGTTCTAGACAGCTCACATGGGTTGTGAAGCAGGCGACTCTGAAGGTCACACAGCAGGAATTTGAATTCTTTAAGACTCTAGATTGTGGAATGGAAAGCATAACGGAAGTAGCCTAGCTGCACTACGGAAGAATGATAAGAATAATGTATTGCAAAGACTAATCAGCTTAATAAATGATTAAACATGTGCATTTTGCTATATTGTGGTTTGCACTGGAGTAAAAGTTGGTAGACAAGTGCTTTCTTAAAAGGATGGCATACATCATTGTGGTGTGTGGAATATTGCAGCACACATGCTCTATATGCAGGAGCCTTTGCTGATATTCTACTTATGGACTACTCATGGGTTATGTATGGCTTTGTATGTAGACTTTATGGTCTCTTTGGATCAGGAACTTGTGAATGTTTGTCCTAGCCCAAACAGCTTGGTTTATGTGATGGAATTGCTTGAAAGATGTTGGAGGCTGTGATCTTGCTGAAGAGAGTTCATGTCTCTGGTGTGGTGTGCCCATGAGCTTTGGAGAAGTATCTTCTGTGTTGAGACATGGCTGCTTAGAGACATGGGCACGATTTTCAACACAGGTGGCTTTAAAAGTGTCATGAAAGGTGCCAATCATTGTGATTGTAAAAATATGCTTGTGACTCTTTAGCGCATGAGAATGGTCAGTGGTATTGGAAGCCAAACTCTAAAGATGTTGCTGGAGAAATATGCTGCCCTTGCCACCTGTAAATAACGTTACCAGAGTGAAGCACCTGTGTGGTTCTAGACAGCTCACATGGGTTGTGAAGCAGGCGACTCTGAAGGTCACACAGCAGGAATTTGAATTCTTTAAGACTCTAGATTGTGGAATGGAAAGCATAACGGAAGTAGCCTAGCTGCACTACGGAAGAATGATAAGAATAATGTATTGCAAAGACTAATCAGCTTAATAAATGATTAAACATGTGCATTTTGCTATATTGTGGTTTGCACTGGAGTAAAAGTTGGTAGACAAGTGCTTTCTTAAAAGGATGGCATACATCATTGTGGTGTGTGGAATATTGCAGCACACATGCTCTATATGCAGGAGCCTTTGCTGATATTCTACTTATGGACTACTCATGGGTTATGTATGGCTTTGTATGTAGACTTTATGGTCTCTTTGGATCAGGAACTTGTGAATGTTTGTCCTAGCCCAAACAGCTTGGTTTATGTGATGGAATTGCTTGAAAGATGTTGGAGGCTGTGATCTTGCTGAAGAGAGTTCATGTCTCTGGTGTGGTGTGCCCATGAGCTTTGGAGAAGTATCTTCTGTGTTGAGACATGGCTGCTTAGAGACATGGGCACGATTTTCAACACAGGTGGCTTTAAAAGTGTCATGAAAGGTGCCAATCATTGTGATTGTAAAAATATGCTTGTGACTCTTTAGCGCATGAGAATGGTCAGTGGTATTGGAAGCCAAACTCTAAAGATGTTGCTGGAGAAATATGCTGCCCTTGCCACCTGTAAATAACGTTACCAGAGTGAAGCACCTGTGTGGTTCTAGACAGCTCACATGGGTTGTGAAGCAGGCGACTCTGAAGGTCACACAGCAGGAATTTGAATTCTTTAAGACTCTAGATTGTGGAATGGAAAGCATAACGGAAGTAGCCTAGCTGCACTACGGAAGAATGATAAGAATAATGTGTTGCAAAGACTAATCAGCTTAATAAATGATTAAACATGTGCATTTTGCTATATTGTGGTTTGCACTGGAGTAAAAGTTGATAGACATATGGGTTCTTAAAAGAATAACAGACATAATTGTGGTTGGTGGAATATGGTAGCACACAGGGTAAACAAGTAGGAGCTTTTAATGATGTTGAATTTACCCATAAAACTCTTATATGAACAGGTGTTATGAGATGGCGACACACACATGGCGGGAGTGACAACGACTGTACAGTCACATAAACAGACACAAGGCAAGCTAAACTAAATGATACTAACAATTACACACGTATTTAATAATTGTACAACCTAACCATCATAAAACTATCTTTTAACTGAGCCGCGCTGGGGCCTCATGGGTAATTTGCCTCGGTCCAATGGGGCATTCCCCACTTACCCATGCGCCCCCGTGGCTGCGCTATTCATCTGTATTACGTTACGATAATGTACAATTATTTTAAATATGTCTGTAATTATGTGTGCCATTTAGTTTACCTTGCCCTGTGTCTGTTTATGTTACTGAAATGTTTTATTTTGTAGATTATTAAAAGAATAATCAAAAGGAGGCCGTGCCCTTAGGCTATAGGCATTTTACCAAGGCAACGGGACAACAAATCAAGTCAAAACAATTAGTTTTTCAAATTAAAGCGACACTCGTGCGTTTTTGTAAATCTACAAATTAAAAGGGAGACGGACTTGATTGTAGTCACTGGAAAACAGCTGCACACACGGTCGATATGTGAAAACTCCGCCTTTTATTTAAATTACACATAAAAGATATATAAGAACAGGTCAAATGACATGGCGACACAAACATGGCGGGAGTGACAACGACTGTACAGTCACATAAACAGACACAAGGCAAGCTAAACTAAATGATAGTAACAATTACACACGTATTTAATAATTGTACAACCTAACCATCATAAACCTATCTTTTAACTGAGCCGCGCTGGGGCCTCATGGGTAATTTGCCTCGGTCCAATGGGGCATGCCCCACTTACCCATGCGCCCCCGTGGCTGCGCTATTCATCTGTATTACGTTACGATAATGTACAATTATTTTAAATATGTCTGTAATTATGTGTGCTATTTAGTTTACCTTGCCCTGTGTCTGTTTATGTGACTGAAAAGTTTTATTTTGTAGATTAATAAAAGAATAATCAAAAGGAGGCCGTGCCCTTAGGCTATAGGCATTTTACCAAGGCAACGGGACAACAAATCAAGACAAAACAATTCGTTTTTCAAATTAAAGCGACACTCGTGCATTTTTGTTCATTTACAAATTAAATAGTGTTAACTTTCTAACCTCTAAAGTTTGTCATTTTGATAAAGTCTGTGCCTTTGTAATGAGTTTTGACATATACAAAACTGTTCTAAACAGGTATAGTGAGAATACATTTCACATTTTCTTCTTTTTATAGAATGACCAATGATAATTATTATCGTTTTTGAAGTATACGTGTCCTGAGGACTGTTGTAAGATGACTGGATATAATGTAATAAGAAATATAATTAGTGAACAGTATATGGACTATTCATGGGTTATTTATGGCTTTGTATGTAGACTTTATGGTCTCTTTGGATCAGGAACTTGTGAATGTTTGTCCTAGCCCAAACAGCTTGGTTTATGTGATGGAATTGCTTGAAAGATGTTGGAGGCTGTGATCTTGCTGAAGAGAGTTCATGTCTCTGGTGTGGTGTGCCCATGAGCTTTGGAGAAGTATCTTCTGTGTTGAGACATGGCTGCTTAGAGACATGGGCACGATTTTCAACACAGGTGGCTTTAAAAGTGTCATGAAAGGTGCCAATCATTGTGATTGTAAAAATATGCTTGTGACTCTTTAGCGCATGAGAATGGTCAGTGGTATTGGAAGCCAAACTCTAAAGATGTTGCTGGAGAAATATGCTGCCCTTGCCACCTGTAAATAACGTTACCAGAGTGAAGCACCTGTGTGGTTCTAGACAGCTCACATGGGTTGTGAAGCAGGCGACTCTGAAGGTCACACAGCAGGAATTTGAATTCTTTAAGACTCTAGATTGTGGAATGGAAAGCATAACGGAAGTAGCCTAGCTGCACTACGGAAGAATGATAAGAATAATGTATTGCAAAGACTAATCAGCTTAATAAATGATTAAACATGTGCATTTTGCTATATTGTGGTTTGCACTGGAGTAAAAGTTGGTAGACAAGTGCTTTCTTAAAAGGATGGCATACATCATTGTGGTGTGTGGAATATTGCAGCACACATGCTCTATATGCAGGAGCCTTTGCTGATATTCTACTTATGGACTACTCATGGGTTATGTATGGCTTTGTATGTAGACTTTATGGTCTCTTTGGATCAGGAACTTGTGAATGTTTGTCCTAGCCCAAACAGCTTGGTTTATGTGATGGAATTGCTTGAAAGATGTTGGAGGCTGTGATCTTGCTGAAGAGAGTTCATGTCTCTGGTGTGGTGTGCCCATGAGCTTTGGAGAAGTATCTTCTGTGTTGAGACATGGCTGCTTAGAGACATGGGCACGATTTTCAACACAGGTGGCTTTAAAAGTGTCATGAAAGGTGCCAATCATTGTGATTGTAAAAATATGCTTGTGACTCTTTAGCGCATGAGAATGGTCAGTGGTATTGGAAGCCAAACTCTAAAGATGTTGCTGGAGAAATATGCTGCCCTTGCCACCTGTAAATAACGTTACCAGAGTGAAGCACCTGTGTGGTTCTAGACAGCTCACATGGGTTGTGAAGCAGGCGACTCTGAAGGTCACACAGCAGGAATTTGAATTCTTTAAGACTCTAGATTGTGGAATGGAAAGCATAACGGAAGTAGCCTAGCTGCACTACGGAAGAATGATAAGAATAATGTGTTGCAAAGACTAATCAGCTTAATAAATGATTAAACATGTGCATTTTGCTATATTGTGGTTTGCACTGGAGTAAAAGTTGATAGACATATGGGTTCTTAAAAGAATAACAGACATAATTGTGGTTGGTGGAATATGGTAGCACACAGGGTAAACAAGTAGGAGCTTTTAATGATGTTGAATTTACCCATAAAACTCTTATATGAACAGGTGTTATGAGATGGCGACACACACATGGCGGGAGTGACAACGACTGTACAGTCACATAAACAGACACAAGGCAAGCTAAACTAAATGATACTAACAATTACACACGTATTTAATAATTGTACAACCTAACCATCATAAAACTATCTTTTAACTGAGCCGCGCTGGGGCCTCATGGGTAATTTGCCTCGGTCCAATGGGGCATTCCCCACTTACCCATGCGCCCCCGTGGCTGCGCTATTCATCTGTATTACGTTACGATAATGTACAATTATTTTAAATATGTCTGTAATTATGTGTGCCATTTAGTTTACCTTGCCCTGTGTCTGTTTATGTTACTGAAATGTTTTATTTTGTAGATTATTAAAAGAATAATCAAAAGGAGGCCGTGCCCTTAGGCTATAGGCATTTTACCAAGGCAACGGGACAACAAATCAAGTCAAAACAATTAGTTTTTCAAATTAAAGCGACACTCGTGCGTTTTTGTAAATCTACAAATTAAAAGGGAGACGGACTTGATTGTAGTCACTGGAAAAAAGCTGCACACACGGTCGATATGTGAAAACTCCGCCTTTTATTTAAATTACACATAAAAGATATATAAGAACACGTCAAATGACATGGCGACACAAACATGGCGGGAGTGACAACGACTGTACAGTCACATAAACAGACACAAGGCAAGCTAAACTAAATGATAGTAACAATTACACACGTATTTAATAATTGTACAACCTAACCATCATAAACCTATCTTTTAACTGAGCCGCGCTGGGGCCTCATGGGTAATTTGCCTCGGTCCAATGGGGCATGCCCCACTTACCCATGCGCCCCCGTGGCTGCGCTATTCATCTGTATTACGTTACGATAATGTACAATTATTTTAAATATGTCTGTAATTATGTGTGCTATTTAGTTTACCTTGCCCTGTGTCTGTTTATGTGACTGAAAAGTTTTATTTTGTAGATTATTAAAAGAATAATCAAAAGGAGGCCGTGCCCTTAGGCTATAGGCATTTTACCAAGGCAACGGGACAACAAATCAAGACAAAACAATTCGTTTTTCAAATTAAAGCGACACTCGTGCATTTTTGTTCATTTACAAATTAAATAGTGTTAACTTTCTAACCTCTAAAGTTTGTCATTTTGATAAAGTCTGTGCCTTTGTAATGAGTTTTGACATATACAAAACTGTTCTAAACAGGTATAGTGAGAATACATTTCACATTTTCTTCTTTTTATAGAATGACCAATGATAATTATTATCGTTTTTGAAGTATACATGTCCTGAGGACTGTTGTAAGATGACTGGATATAATGTAATAAGAAATATAATTAGTGAACAGTATATGGACTACTCATGGGTTATGTATGGCTTTGTATGTAGACTTTATGGTCTCTTTGGATCAGGAACTTGTGAATGTTTGTCCTAGCCCAAACAGCTTGGTTTATGTGATGGAATTGCTTGAAAGATGTTGGAGGTTGTGATCTTGCTGAAGAGAGTTCATGTCTCTGGTGTGGTGTGCCCATGAGCTTTGGAGAAGTATCTTCTGTGTTGAGACATGGCTGCTTAGAGACATGGGCACGATTTTCAACACAGGTGGCTTTAAAAGTGTCATGAAAGGTGCCAATCATTGTGATTGTAAAAATATGCTTGTGACTCTTTAGCGCATGAGAATGGTCAGTGGTATTGGAAGCCAAACTCTAAAGATGTTGCTGGAGAAATATGCTGCCCTTGCCACCTGTAAATAACGTTACCAGAGTGAAGCACCTGTGTGGTTCTAGACAGCTCACATGGGTTGTGAAGCAGGCGACTCTGAAGGTCACACAGCAGGAATTTGAATTCTTTAAGACTCTAGATTGTGGAATGGAAAGCATAACGGAAGTAGCCTAGCTGCACTACGGAAGAATGATAAGAATAATGTGTTGCAAAGACTAATCAGCTTAATAAATGATTAAACATGTGCATTTTGCTATATTGTGGTTTGCACTGGAGTAAAAGTTGATAGACATATGGGTTCTTAAAAGAATAACAGACATAATTGTGGTTGGTGGAATATGGTAGCACACAGGGTAAACAAGTAGGAGCTTTTAATGATGTTGAATTTACCCATAAAACTCTTATATGAACAGGTGTTATGAGATGGCGACACACACATGGCGGGAGTGACAACGACTGTACAGTCACATAAACAGACACAAGGCAAGCTAAACTAAATGATACTAACAATTACACACGTATTTAATAATTGTACAACCTAACCATCATAAAACTATCTTTTAACTGAGCCGCGCTGGGGCCTCATGGGTAATTTGCCTCGGTCCAATGGGGCATTCCCCACTTACCCATGCGCCCCCGTGGCTGCGCTATTCATCTGTATTACGTTACGATAATGTACAATTATTTTAAATATGTCTGTAATTATGTGTGCCATTTAGTTTACCTTGCCCTGTGTCTGTTTATGTTACTGAAATGTTTTATTTTGTAGATTATTAAAAGAATAATCAAAAGGAGGCCGTGCCCTTAGGCTATAGGCATTTTACCAAGGCAACGGGACAACAAATCAAGTCAAAACAATTAGTTTTTCAAATTAAAGCGACACTCGTGCGTTTTTGTAAATCTACAAATTAAAAGGGAGACGGACTTGATTGTAGTCACTGGAAAACAGCTGCACACACGGTCGATATGTGAAAACTCCGCCTTTTATTTAAATTACACATAAAAGATATATAAGAACACGTCAAATGACATGGCGACACAAACATGGCGGGAGTGACAACGACTGTACAGTCACATAAACAGACACAAGGCAAGCTAAACTAAATGATACTAACAATTACACACGTATTTAATAATTGTACAACCTAACCATCATAAACCTATCTTTTAACTGAGCCGCGCTGGGGCCTCATGGGTAATTTGCCTCGGTCCAATGGGGCATGCCCCACTTACCCATGCGCCCCCGTGGCTGCGCTATTCATCTGTATTACGTTACGATAATGTACAATTATTTTAAATATGTCTGTAATTATGTGTGCTATTTAGTTTACCTTGCCCTGTGTCTGTTTATGTGACTGAAAAGTTTTATTTTGTAGATTATTAAAAGAATAATCAAAAGGAGGCCGTGCCCTTAGGCTATAGGCATTTTACCAAGGCAACGGGACAACAAATCAAGACAAAACAATTCGTTTTTCAAATTAAAGCGACACTCGTGCATTTTTGTTCATTTACAAATTAAATAGTGTTAACTTTCTAACCTCTAAAGTTTGTCATTTTGATAAAGTCTGTGCCTTTGTAATGAGTTTTGACATATACAAAACTGTTCTAAACAGGTATAGTGAGAATACATTTCACATTTTCTTCTTTTTATAGAATGACCAATGATAATTATTATCGTTTTTGAAGTATACGTGTCCTGAGGACTGTTGTAAGATGACTGGATATAATGTAATAAGAAATATAATTAGTGAACAGTATATGGACTATTCATGGGTTATTTATGGCTTTGTATGTAGACTTTATGGTCTCTTTGGATCAGGAACTTGTGAATGTTTGTCCTAGCCCAAACAGCTTGGTTTATGTGATGGAATTGCTTGAAAGATGTTGGAGGCTGTGATCTTGCTGAAGAGAGTTCATGTCTCTGGTGTGGTGTGCCCATGAGCTTTGGAGAAGTATCTTCTGTGTTGAGACATGGCTGCTTAGAGACATGGGCACGATTTTCAACACAGGTGGCTTTAAAAGTGTCATGAAAGGTGCCAATCATTGTGATTGTAAAAATATGCTTGTGACTCTTTAGCGCATGAGAATGGTCAGTGGTATTGGAAGCCAAACTCTAAAGATGTTGCTGGAGAAATATGCTGCCCTTGCCACCTGTAAATAACGTTACCAGAGTGAAGCACCTGTGTGTTTCTAGACAGCTCACATGGGTTGTGAAGCAGGCGACTCTGAAGGTCACACAGCAGGAATTTGAATTCTTTAAGACTCTAGATTGTGGAATGGAAAGCATAACGGAAGTAGCCTAGCTGCACTACGGAAGAATGATAAGAATAATGTATTGCAAAGACTAATCAGCTTAATAAATGATTAAACATGTGCATTTTGCTATATTGTGGTTTGCACTGGAGTAAAAGTTGGTAGACAAGTGCTTTCTTAAAAGGATGGCATACATCATTGTGGTGTGTGGAATATTGCAGCACACATGCTCTATATGCAGGAGCCTTTGCTGATATTCTACTTATGGACTACTCATGGGTTATGTATGGCTTTGTATGTAGACTTTATGGTCTCTTTGGATCAGGAACTTGTGAATGTTTGTCCTAGCCCAAACAGCTTGGTTTATGTGATGGAATTGCTTGAAAGATGTTGGAGGCTGTGATCTTGCTGAAGAGAGTTCATGTCTCTGGTGTGGTGTGCCCATGAGCTTTGGAGAAGTATCTTCTGTGTTGAGACATGGCTGCTTAGAGACATGGGCACGATTTTCAACACAGGTGGCTTTAAAAGTGTCATGAAAGGTGCCAATCATTGTGATTGTAAAAATATGCTTGTGACTCTTTAGCGCATGAGAATGGTCAGTGGTATTGGAAGCCAAACTCTAAAGATGTTGCTGGAGAAATATGCTGCCCTTGCCACCTGTAAATAACGTTACCAGAGTGAAGCACCTGTGTGGTTCTAGACAGCTCACATGGGTTGTGAAGCAGGCGACTCTGAAGGTCACACAGCAGGAATTTGAATTCTTTAAGACTCTAGATTGTGGAATGGAAAGCATAACGGAAGTAGCCTAGCTGCACTACGGAAGAATGATAAGAATAATGTATTGCAAAGACTAATCAGCTTAATAAATGATTAAACATGTGCATTTTGCTATATTGTGGTTTGCACTGGAGTAAAAGTTGGTAGACAAGTGCTTTCTTAAAAGGATGGCATACATCATTGTGGTGTGTGGAATATTGCAGCACACATGCTCTATATGCAGGAGCCTTTGCTGATATTCTACTTATGGACTACTCATGGGTTATGTATGGCTTTGTATGTAGACTTTATGGTCTCTTTGGATCAGGAACTTGTGAATGTTTGTCCTAGCCCAAACAGCTTGGTTTATGTGATGGAATTGCTTGAAAGATGTTGGAGGCTGTGATCTTGCTGAAGAGAGTTCATGTCTCTGGTGTGGTGTGCCCATGAGCTTTGGAGAAGTATCTTCTGTGTTGAGACATGGCTGCTTAGAGACATGGGCACGATTTTCAACACAGGTGGCTTTAAAAGTGTCATGAAAGGTGCCAATCATTGTGATTGTAAAAATATGCTTGTGACTCTTTAGCGCATGAGAATGGTCAGTGGTATTGGAAGCCAAACTCTAAAGATGTTGCTGGAGAAATATGCTGCCCTTGCCACCTGTAAATAACGTTACCAGAGTGAAGCACCTGTGTGGTTCTAGACAGCTCACATGGGTTGTGAAGCAGGCGACTCTGAAGGTCACACAGCAGGAATTTGAATTCTTTAAGACTCTAGATTGTGGAATGGAAAGCATAACGGAAGTAGCCTAGCTGCACTACGGAAGAATGATAAGAATAATGTATTGCAAAGACTAATCAGCTTAATAAATGATTAAACATGTGCATTTTGCTATATTGTGGTTTGCACTGGAGTAAAAGTTGGTAGACAAGTGCTTTCTTAAAAGGATGGCATACATCATTGTGGTGTGTGGAATATTGCAGCACACATGCTCTATATGCAGGAGCCTTTGCTGATATTCTACTTATGGACTACTCATGGGTTATGTATGGCTTTGTATGTAGACTTTATGGTCTCTTTGGATCAGGAACTTGTGAATGTTTGTCCTAGCCCAAACAGCTTGGTTTATGTGATGGAATTGCTTGAAAGATGTTGGAGGCTGTGATCTTGCTGAAGAGAGTTCATGTCTCTGGTGTGGTGTGCCCATGAGCTTTGGAGAAGTATCTTCTGTGTTGAGACATGGCTGCTTAGAGACATGGGCACGATTTTCAACACAGGTGGCTTTAAAAGTGTCATGAAAGGTGCCAATCATTGTGATTGTAAAAATATGCTTGTGACTCTTTAGCGCATGAGAATGGTCAGTGGTATTGGAAGCCAAACTCTAAAGATGTTGCTGGAGAAATATGCTGCCCTTGCCACCTGTAAATAACGTTACCAGAGTGAAGCACCTGTGTGGTTCTAGACAGCTCACATGGGTTGTGAAGCAGGCGACTCTGAAGGTCACACAGCAGGAATTTGAATTCTTTAAGACTCTAGATTGTGGAATGGAAAGCATAACGGAAGTAGCCTAGCTGCACTACGGAAGAATGATAAGAATAATGTATTGCAAAGACTAATCAGCTTAATAAATGATTAAACATGTGCATTTTGCTATATTGTGGTTTGCACTGGAGTAAAAGTTGGTAGACAAGTGCTTTCTTAAAAGGATGGCATACATCATTGTGGTGTGTGGAATATTGCAGCACACATGCTCTATATGCAGGAGCCTTTGCTGATATTCTACTTATGGACTACTCATGGGTTATGTATGGCTTTGTATGTAGACTTTATGGTCTCTTTGGATCAGGAACTTGTGAATGTTTGTCCTAGCCCAAACAGCTTGGTTTATGTGATGGAATTGCTTGAAAGATGTTGGAGGCTGTGATCTTGCTGAAGAGAGTTCATGTCTCTGGTGTGGTGTGCCCATGAGCTTTGGAGAAGTATCTTCTGTGTTGAGACATGGCTGCTTAGAGACATGGGCACGATTTTCAACACAGGTGGCTTTAAAAGTGTCATGAAAGGTGCCAATCATTGTGATTGTAAAAATATGCTTGTGACTCTTTAGCGCATGAGAATGGTCAGTGGTATTGGAAGCCAAACTCTAAAGATGTTGCTGGAGAAATATGCTGCCCTTGCCACCTGTAAATAACGTTACCAGAGTGAAGCACCTGTGTGGTTCTAGACAGCTCACATGGGTTGTGAAGCAGGCGACTCTGAAGGTCACACAGCAGGAATTTGAATTCTTTAAGACTCTAGATTGTGGAATGGAAAGCATAACGGAAGTAGCCTAGCTGCACTACGGAAGAATGATAAGAATAATGTGTTGCAAAGACTAATCAGCTTAATAAATGATTAAACATGTGCATTTTGCTATATTGTGGTTTGCACTGGAGTAAAAGTTGATAGACATATGGGTTCTTAAAAGAATAACAGACATAATTGTGGTTGGTGGAATATGGTAGCACACAGGGTAAACAAGTAGGAGCTTTTAATGATGTTGAATTTACCCATAAAACTCTTATATGAACAGGTGTTATGAGATGGCGACACACACATGGCGGGAGTGACAACGACTGTACAGTCACATAAACAGACACAAGGCAAGCTAAACTAAATGATACTAACAATTACACACGTATTTAATAATTGTACAACCTAACCATCATAAAACTATCTTTTAACTGAGCCGCGCTGGGGCCTCATGGGTAATTTGCCTCGGTCCAATGGGGCATTCCCCACTTACCCATGCGCCCCCGTGGCTGCGCTATTCATCTGTATTACGTTACGATAATGTACAATTATTTTAAATATGTCTGTAATTATGTGTGCCATTTAGTTTACCTTGCCCTGTGTCTGTTTATGTTACTGAAATGTTTTATTTTGTAGATTATTAAAAGAATAATCAAAAGGAGGCCGTGCCCTTAGGCTATAGGCATTTTACCAAGGCAACGGGACAACAAATCAAGTCAAAACAATTAGTTTTTCAAATTAAAGCGACACTCGTGCGTTTTTGTAAATCTACAAATTAAAAGGGAGACGGACTTGATTGTAGTCACTGGAAAACAGCTGCACACACGGTCGATATGTGAAAACTCCGCCTTTTATTTAAATTACACATAAAAGATATATAAGAACAGGTCAAATGACATGGCGACACAAACATGGCGGGAGTGACAACGACTGTACAGTCACATAAACAGACACAAGGCAAGCTAAACTAAATGATAGTAACAATTACACACGTATTTAATAATTGTACAACCTAACCATCATAAACCTATCTTTTAACTGAGCCGCGCTGGGGCCTCATGGGTAATTTGCCTCGGTCCAATGGGGCATGCCCCACTTACCCATGCGCCCCCGTGGCTGCGCTATTCATCTGTATTACGTTACGATAATGTACAATTATTTTAAATATGTCTGTAATTATGTGTGCTATTTAGTTTACCTTGCCCTGTGTCTGTTTATGTGACTGAAAAGTTTTATTTTGTAGATTAATAAAAGAATAATCAAAAGGAGGCCGTGCCCTTAGGCTATAGGCATTTTACCAAGGCAACGGGACAACAAATCAAGACAAAACAATTCGTTTTTCAAATTAAAGCGACACTCGTGCATTTTTGTTCATTTACAAATTAAATAGTGTTAACTTTCTAACCTCTAAAGTTTGTCATTTTGATAAAGTCTGTGCCTTTGTAATGAGTTTTGACATATACAAAACTGTTCTAAACAGGTATAGTGAGAATACATTTCACATTTTCTTCTTTTTATAGAATGACCAATGATAATTATTATCGTTTTTGAAGTATACGTGTCCTGAGGACTGTTGTAAGATGACTGGATATAATGTAATAAGAAATATAATTAGTGAACAGTATATGGACTATTCATGGGTTATTTATGGCTTTGTATGTAGACTTTATGGTCTCTTTGGATCAGGAACTTGTGAATGTTTGTCCTAGCCCAAACAGCTTGGTTTATGTGATGGAATTGCTTGAAAGATGTTGGAGGCTGTGATCTTGCTGAAGAGAGTTCATGTCTCTGGTGTGGTGTGCCCATGAGCTTTGGAGAAGTATCTTCTGTGTTGAGACATGGCTGCTTAGAGACATGGGCACGATTTTCAACACAGGTGGCTTTAAAAGTGTCATGAAAGGTGCCAATCATTGTGATTGTAAAAATATGCTTGTGACTCTTTAGCGCATGAGAATGGTCAGTGGTATTGGAAGCCAAACTCTAAAGATGTTGCTGGAGAAATATGCTGCCCTTGCCACCTGTAAATAACGTTACCAGAGTGAAGCACCTGTGTGGTTCTAGACAGCTCACATGGGTTGTGAAGCAGGCGACTCTGAAGGTCACACAGCAGGAATTTGAATTCTTTAAGACTCTAGATTGTGGAATGGAAAGCATAACGGAAGTAGCCTAGCTGCACTACGGAAGAATGATAAGAATAATGTATTGCAAAGACTAATCAGCTTAATAAATGATTAAACATGTGCATTTTGCTATATTGTGGTTTGCACTGGAGTAAAAGTTGGTAGACAAGTGCTTTCTTAAAAGGATGGCATACATCATTGTGGTGTGTGGAATATTGCAGCACACATGCTCTATATGCAGGAGCCTTTGCTGATATTCTACTTATGGACTACTCATGGGTTATGTATGGCTTTGTATGTAGACTTTATGGTCTCTTTGGATCAGGAACTTGTGAATGTTTGTCCTAGCCCAAACAGCTTGGTTTATGTGATGGAATTGCTTGAAAGATGTTGGAGGCTGTGATCTTGCTGAAGAGAGTTCATGTCTCTGGTGTGGTGTGCCCATGAGCTTTGGAGAAGTATCTTCTGTGTTGAGACATGGCTGCTTAGAGACATGGGCACGATTTTCAACACAGGTGGCTTTAAAAGTGTCATGAAAGGTGCCAATCATTGTGATTGTAAAAATATGCTTGTGACTCTTTAGCGCATGAGAATGGTCAGTGGTATTGGAAGCCAAACTCTAAAGATGTTGCTGGAGAAATATGCTGCCCTTGCCACCTGTAAATAACGTTACCAGAGTGAAGCACCTGTGTGGTTCTAGACAGCTCACATGGGTTGTGAAGCAGGCGACTCTGAAGGTCACACAGCAGGAATTTGAATTCTTTAAGACTCTAGATTGTGGAATGGAAAGCATAACGGAAGTAGCCTAGCTGCACTACGGAAGAATGATAAGAATAATGTGTTGCAAAGACTAATCAGCTTAATAAATGATTAAACATGTGCATTTTGCTATATTGTGGTTTGCACTGGAGTAAAAGTTGATAGACATATGGGTTCTTAAAAGAATAACAGACATAATTGTGGTTGGTGGAATATGGTAGCACACAGGGTAAACAAGTAGGAGCTTTTAATGATGTTGAATTTACCCATAAAACTCTTATATGAACAGGTGTTATGAGATGGCGACACACACATGGCGGGAGTGACAACGACTGTACAGTCACATAAACAGACACAAGGCAAGCTAAACTAAATGATACTAACAATTACACACGTATTTAATAATTGTACAACCTAACCATCATAAAACTATCTTTTAACTGAGCCGCGCTGGGGCCTCATGGGTAATTTGCCTCGGTCCAATGGGGCATTCCCCACTTACCCATGCGCCCCCGTGGCTGCGCTATTCATCTGTATTACGTTACGATAATGTACAATTATTTTAAATATGTCTGTAATTATGTGTGCCATTTAGTTTACCTTGCCCTGTGTCTGTTTATGTTACTGAAATGTTTTATTTTGTAGATTATTAAAAGAATAATCAAAAGGAGGCCGTGCCCTTAGGCTATAGGCATTTTACCAAGGCAACGGGACAACAAATCAAGTCAAAACAATTAGTTTTTCAAATTAAAGCGACACTCGTGCGTTTTTGTAAATCTACAAATTAAAAGGGAGACGGACTTGATTGTAGTCACTGGAAAAAAGCTGCACACACGGTCGATATGTGAAAACTCCGCCTTTTATTTAAATTACACATAAAAGATATATAAGAACACGTCAAATGACATGGCGACACAAACATGGCGGGAGTGACAACGACTGTACAGTCACATAAACAGACACAAGGCAAGCTAAACTAAATGATAGTAACAATTACACACGTATTTAATAATTGTACAACCTAACCATCATAAACCTATCTTTTAACTGAGCCGCGCTGGGGCCTCATGGGTAATTTGCCTCGGTCCAATGGGGCATGCCCCACTTACCCATGCGCCCCCGTGGCTGCGCTATTCATCTGTATTACGTTACGATAATGTACAATTATTTTAAATATGTCTGTAATTATGTGTGCTATTTAGTTTACCTTGCCCTGTGTCTGTTTATGTGACTGAAAAGTTTTATTTTGTAGATTAATAAAAGAATAATCAAAAGGAGGCCGTGCCCTTAGGCTATAGGCATTTTACCAAGGCAACGGGACAACAAATCAAGACAAAACAATTCGTTTTTCAAATTAAAGCGACACTCGTGCATTTTTGTTCATTTACAAATTAAATAGTGTTAACTTTCTAACCTCTAAAGTTTGTCATTTTGATAAAGTCTGTGCCTTTGTAATGAGTTTTGACATATACAAAACTGTTCTAAACAGGTATAGTGAGAATACATTTCACATTTTCTTCTTTTTATAGAATGACCAATGATAATTATTATCGTTTTTGAAGTATACGTGTCCTGAGGACTGTTGTAAGATGACTGGATATAATGTAATAAGAAATATAATTAGTGAACAGTATATGGACTATTCATGGGTTATTTATGGCTTTGTATGTAGACTTTATGGTCTCTTTGGATCAGGAACTTGTGAATGTTTGTCCTAGCCCAAACAGCTTGGTTTATGTGATGGAATTGCTTGAAAGATGTTGGAGGCTGTGATCTTGCTGAAGAGAGTTCATGTCTCTGGTGTGGTGTGCCCATGAGCTTTGGAGAAGTATCTTCTGTGTTGAGACATGGCTGCTTAGAGACATGGGCACGATTTTCAACACAGGTGGCTTTAAAAGTGTCATGAAAGGTGCCAATCATTGTGATTGTAAAAATATGCTTGTGACTCTTTAGCGCATGAGAATGGTCAGTGGTATTGGAAGCCAAACTCTAAAGATGTTGCTGGAGAAATATGCTGCCCTTGCCACCTGTAAATAACGTTACCAGAGTGAAGCACCTGTGTGGTTCTAGACAGCTCACATGGGTTGTGAAGCAGGCGACTCTGAAGGTCACACAGCAGGAATTTGAATTCTTTAAGACTCTAGATTGTGGAATGGAAAGCATAACGGAAGTAGCCTAGCTGCACTACGGAAGAATGATAAGAATAATGTATTGCAAAGACTAATCAGCTTAATAAATGATTAAACATGTGCATTTTGCTATATTGTGGTTTGCACTGGAGTAAAAGTTGGTAGACAAGTGCTTTCTTAAAAGGATGGCATACATCATTGTGGTGTGTGGAATATTGCAGCACACATGCTCTATATGCAGGAGCCTTTGCTGATATTCTACTTATGGACTACTCATGGGTTATGTATGGCTTTGTATGTAGACTTTATGGTCTCTTTGGATCAGGAACTTGTGAATGTTTGTCCTAGCCCAAACAGCTTGGTTTATGTGATGGAATTGCTTGAAAGATGTTGGAGGCTGTGATCTTGCTGAAGAGAGTTCATGTCTCTGGTGTGGTGTGCCCATGAGCTTTGGAGAAGTATCTTCTGTGTTGAGACATGGCTGCTTAGAGACATGGGCACGATTTTCAACACAGGTGGCTTTAAAAGTGTCATGAAAGGTGCCAATCATTGTGATTGTAAAAATATGCTTGTGACTCTTTAGCGCATGAGAATGGTCAGTGGTATTGGAAGCCAAACTCTAAAGATGTTGCTGGAGAAATATGCTGCCCTTGCCACCTGTAAATAACGTTACCAGAGTGAAGCACCTGTGTGGTTCTAGACAGCTCACATGGGTTGTGAAGCAGGCGACTCTGAAGGTCACACAGCAGGAATTTGAATTCTTTAAGACTCTAGATTGTGGAATGGAAAGCATAACAGAAGTAGCCTAGCTGCACTACGGAAGAATGATAAGAATAATGTGTTGCAAAGACTAATCAGCTTAATAAATGATTAAACATGTGCATTTTGCTATATTGTGGTTTGCACTGGAGTAAAAGTTGATAGACATATGGGTTCTTAAAAGAATAACAGACATAATTGTGGTTGGTGGAATATGGTAGCACACAGGGTAAACAAGTAGGAACTTTTAATGATGTTGAATTTACCCATAAAACTCTTATATGAACAGGTGTTATGAGATGGCGACACACACATGGCGGGAGTGACAACGACTGTACAGTCACATAAACAGACACAAGGCAAGCTAAACTAAATGATACTAACAATTACACACGTATTTAATAATTGTACAACCTAACCATCATAAAACTATCTTTTAACTGAGCCGCGCTGGGGCCTCATGGGTAATTTGCCTCGGTCCAATGGGGCATTCCCCACTTACCCATGCGCCCCCGTGGCTGCGCTATTCATCTGTATTACGTTACGATAATGTACAATTATTTTAAATATGTCTGTAATTATGTGTGCCATTTAGTTTACCTTGCCCTGTGTCTGTTTATGTTACTGAAATGTTTTATTTTGTAGATTATTAAAAGAATAATCAAAAGGAGGCCGTGCCCTTAGGCTATAGGCATTTTACCAAGGCAACGGGACAACAAATCAAGTCAAAACAATTAGTTTTTCAAATTAAAGCGACACTCGTGCGTTTTTGTAAATCTACAAATTAAAAGGGAGACGGACTTGATTGTAGTCACTGGAAAACAGCTGCACACACGGTCGATATGTGAAAACTCCGCCTTTTATTTAAATTACACATAAAAGATATATAAGAACACGTCTAATGACATGGCGACACAAACATGGCGGGAGTGACAACGACTGTACAGTCACATAAACAGACACAAGGCAAGCTAAACTAAATGATACTAACAATTACACACGTATTTAATAATTGTACAACCTAACCATCATAAACCTATCTTTTAACTGAGCCGCGCTGGGGCCTCATGGGTAATTTGCCTCGGTCCAATGGGGCATGCCCCACTTACCCATGCGCCCCCGTGGCTGCGCTATTCATCTGTATTACGTTACGATAATGTACAATTATTTTAAATATGTCTGTAATTATGTGTGCTATTTAGTTTACCTTGCCCTGTGTCTGTTTATGTGACTGAAAAGTTTTATTTTGTAGATTAATAAAAGAATAATCAAAAGGAGGCCGTGCCCTTAGGCTATAGGCATTTTACCAAGGCAACGGGACAACAAATCAAGACAAAACAATTCGTTTTTCAAATTAAAGCGACACTCGTGCATTTTTGTTCATTTACAAATTAAATAGTGTTAACTTTCTAACCTCTAAAGTTTGTCATTTTGATAAAGTCTGTGCCTTTGTAATGAGTTTTGACATATACAAAACTGTTCTAAACAGGTATAGTGAGAATACATTTCACATTTTCTTCTTTTTATAGAATGACCAATGATAATTATTATCGTTTTTGAAGTATACGTGTCCTGAGGACTGTTGTAAGATGACTGGATATAATGTAATAAGAAATATAATTAGTGAACAGTATATGGACTATTTATGGCTTTGTATGTAGACTTTATGGTCTCTTTGGATCAGGAACTTGTGAATGTTTGTCCTAGCCCAAACAGCTTGGTTTAAGTGATGGAATTGCTTGAAAGATGTTGGAGGCTGTGATCTTGCTGAAGAGAGTTCATGTCTCTGGTGTGGTGTGCCCATGAGCTTTGGAGAAGTATCTTCTGTGTTGAGACATGGCTGCTTAGAGACATGGGCACGATTTTCAACACAGGTGGCTTTAAAAGTGTCATGAAAGGTGCCAATCATTGTGATTGTAAAAATATGCTTGTGACTCTTTAGCGCATGAGAATGGTCAGTGGTATTGGAAGCCAAACTCTAAAGATGTTGCTGGAGAAATATGCTGCCCTTGCCACCTGTAAATAACGTTACCAGAGTGAAGCACCTGTGTGGTTCTAGACAGCTCACATGGGTTGTGAAGCAGGCGACTCTGAAGGTCACACAGCAGGAATTTGAATTCTTTAAGACTCTAGATTGTGGAATGGAAAGCATAACGGAAGTAGCCTAGCTGCACTACGGAAGAATGATAAGAATAATGTATTGCAAAGACTAATCAGCTTAATAAATGATTAAACATGTGCATTTTGCTATATTGTGGTTTGCACTGGAGTAAAAGTTGGTAGACAAGTGCTTTCTTAAAAGGATGGCATACATCATTGTGGTGTGTGGAATATTGCAGCACACATGCTCTATATGCAGGAGCCTTTGCTGATATTCTACTTATGGACTACTCATGGGTTATGTATGGCTTTGTATGTAGACTTTATGGTCTCTTTGGATCAGGAACTTGTGAATGTTTGTCCTAGCCCAAACAGCTTGGTTTATGTGATGGAATTGCTTGAAAGATGTTGGAGGCTGTGATCTTGCTGAAGAGAGTTCATGTCTCTGGTGTGGTGTGCCCATGAGCTTTGGAGAAGTATCTTCTGTGTTGAGACATGGCTGCTTAGAGACATGGGCACGATTTTCAACACAGGTGGCTTTAAAAGTGTCATGAAAGGTGCCAATCATTGTGATTGTAAAAATATGCTTGTGACTCTTTAGCGCATGAGAATGGTCAGTGGTATTGGAAGCCAAACTCTAAAGATGTTGCTGGAGAAATATGCTGCCCTTGCCACCTGTAAATAACGTTACCAGAGTGAAGCACCTGTGTGGTTCTAGACAGCTCACATGGGTTGTGAAGCAGGCGACTCTGAAGGTCACACAGCAGGAATTTGAATTCTTTAAGACTCTAGATTGTGGAATGGAAAGCATAACGGAAGTAGCCTAGCTGCACTACGGAAGAATGATAAGAATAATGTATTGCAAAGACTAATCAGCTTAATAAATGATTAAACATGTGCATTTTGCTATATTGTGGTTTGCACTGGAGTAAAAGTTGGTAGACAAGTGCTTTCTTAAAAGGATGGCATACATCATTGTGGTGTGTGGAATATTGCAGCACACATGCTCTATATGCAGGAGCCTTTGCTGATATTCTACTTATGGACTACTCATGGGTTATGTATGGCTTTGTATGTAGACTTTATGGTCTCTTTGGATCAGGAACTTGTGAATGTTTGTCCTAGCCCAAACAGCTTGGTTTATGTGATGGAATTGCTTGAAAGATGTTGGAGGCTGTGATCTTGCTGAAGAGAGTTCATGTCTCTGGTGTGGTGTGCCCATGAGCTTTGGAGAAGTATCTTCTGTGTTGAGACATGGCTGCTTAGAGACATGGGCACGATTTTCAACACAGGTGGCTTTAAAAGTGTCATGAAAGGTGCCAATCATTGTGATTGTAAAAATATGCTTGTGACTCTTTAGCGCATGAGAATGGTCAGTGGTATTGGAAGCCAAACTCTAAAGATGTTGCTGGAGAAATATGCTGCCCTTGCCACCTGTAAATAACGTTACCAGAGTGAAGCACCTGTGTGTTTCTAGACAGCTCACATGGGTTGTGAAGCAGGCGACTCTGAAGGTCACACAGCAGGAATTTGAATTCTTTAAGACTCTAGATTGTGGAATGGAAAGCATAACGGAAGTAGCCTAGCTGCACTACGGAAGAATGATAAGAATAATGTATTGCAAAGACTAATCAGCTTAATAAATGATTAAACATGTGCATTTTGCTATATTGTGGTTTGCACTGGAGTAAAAGTTGGTAGACAAGTGCTTTCTTAAAAGGATGGCATACATCATTGTGGTGTGTGGAATATTGCAGCACACATGCTCTATATGCAGGAGCCTTTGCTGATATTCTACTTATGGACTACTCATGGGTTATGTATGGCTTTGTATGTAGACTTTATGGTCTCTTTGGATCAGGAACTTGTGAATGTTTGTCCTAGCCCAAACAGCTTGGTTTATGTGATGGAATTGCTTGAAAGATGTTGGAGGCTGTGATCTTGCTGAAGAGAGTTCATGTCTCTGGTGTGGTGTGCCCATGAGCTTTGGAGAAGTATCTTCTGTGTTGAGACATGGCTGCTTAGAGACATGGGCACGATTTTCAACACAGGTGGCTTTAAAAGTGTCATGAAAGGTGCCAATCATTGTGATTGTAAAAATATGCTTGTGACTCTTTAGCGCATGAGAATGGTCAGTGGTATTGGAAGCCAAACTCTAAAGATGTTGCTGGAGAAATATGCTGCCCTTGCCACCTGTAAATAACGTTACCAGAGTGAAGCACCTGTGTGTTTCTAGACAGCTCACATGGGTTGTGAAGCAGGCGACTCTGAAGGTCACACAGCAGGAATTTGAATTCTTTAAGACTCTAGATTGTGGAATGGAAAGCATAACGGAAGTAGCCTAGCTGCACTACGGAAGAATGATAAGAATAATGTATTGCAAAGACTAATCAGCTTAATAAATGATTAAACATGTGCATTTTGCTATATTGTGGTTTGCACTGGAGTAAAAGTTGGTAGACAAGTGCTTTCTTAAAAGGATGGCATACATCATTGTGGTGTGTGGAATATTGCAGCACACATGCTCTATATGCAGGAGCCTTTGCTGATATTCTACTTATGGACTACTCATGGGTTATGTATGGCTTTGTATGTAGACTTTATGGTCTCTTTGGATCAGGAACTTGTGAATGTTTGTCCTAGCCCAAACAGCTTGGTTTATGTGATGGAATTGCTTGAAAGATGTTGGAGGCTGTGATCTTGCTGAAGAGAGTTCATGTCTCTGGTGTGGTGTGCCCATGAGCTTTGGAGAAGTATCTTCTGTGTTGAGACATGGCTGCTTAGAGACATGGGCACGATTTTCAACACAGGTGGCTTTAAAAGTGTCATGAAAGGTGCCAATCATTGTGATTGTAAAAATATGCTTGTGACTCTTTAGCGCATGAGAATGGTCAGTGGTATTGGAAGCCAAACTCTAAAGATGTTGCTGGAGAAATATGCTGCCCTTGCCACCTGTAAATAACGTTACCAGAGTGAAGCACCTGTGTGGTTCTAGACAGCTCACATGGGTTGTGAAGCAGGCGACTCTGAAGGTCACACAGCAGGAATTTGAATTCTTTAAGACTCTAGATTGTGGAATGGAAAGCATAACGGAAGTAGCCTAGCTGCACTACGGAAGAATGATAAGAATAATGTATTGCAAAGACTAATCAGCTTAATAAATGATTAAACATGTGCATTTTGCTATATTGTGGTTTGCACTGGAGTAAAAGTTGGTAGACAAGTGCTTTCTTAAAAGGATGGCATACATCATTGTGGTGTGTGGAATATTGCAGCACACATGCTCTATATGCAGGAGCCTTTGCTGATATTCTACTTATGGACTACTCATGGGTTATGTATGGCTTTGTATGTAGACTTTATGGTCTCTTTGGATCAGGAACTTGTGAATGTTTGTCCTAGCCCAAACAGCTTGGTTTATGTGATGGAATTGCTTGAAAGATGTTGGAGGCTGTGATCTTGCTGAAGAGAGTTCATGTCTCTGGTGTGGTGTGCCCATGAGCTTTGGAGAAGTATCTTCTGTGTTGAGACATGGCTGCTTAGAGACATGGGCACGATTTTCAACACAGGTGGCTTTAAAAGTGTCATGAAAGGTGCCAATCATTGTGATTGTAAAAATATGCTTGTGACTCTTTAGCGCATGAGAATGGTCAGTGGTATTGGAAGCCAAACTCTAAAGATGTTGCTGGAGAAATATGCTGCCCTTGCCACCTGTAAATAACGTTACCAGAGTGAAGCACCTGTGTGGTTCTAGACAGCTCACATGGGTTGTGAAGCAGGCGACTCTGAAGGTCACACAGCAGGAATTTGAATTCTTTAAGACTCTAGATTGTGGAATGGAAAGCATAACGGAAGTAGCCTAGCTGCACTACGGAAGAATGATAAGAATAATGTGTTGCAAAGACTAATCAGCTTAATAAATGATTAAACATGTGCATTTTGCTATATTGTGGTTTGCACTGGAGTAAAAGTTGATAGACATATGGGTTCTTAAAAGAATAACAGACATAATTGTGGTTGGTGGAATATGGTAGCACACAGGGTAAACAAGTAGGAGCTTTTAATGATGTTGAATTTACCCATAAAACTCTTATATGAACAGGTGTTATGAGATGGCGACACACACATGGCGGGAGTGACAACGACTGTACAGTCACATAAACAGACACAAGGCAAGCTAAACTAAATGATACTAACAATTACACACGTATTTAATAATTGTACAACCTAACCATCATAAAACTATCTTTTAACTGAGCCGCGCTGGGGCCTCATGGGTAATTTGCCTCGGTCCAATGGGGCATTCCCCACTTACCCATGCGCCCCCGTGGCTGCGCTATTCATCTGTATTACGTTACGATAATGTACAATTATTTTAAATATGTCTGTAATTATGTGTGCCATTTAGTTTACCTTGCCCTGTGTCTGTTTATGTTACTGAAATGTTTTATTTTGTAGATTATTAAAAGAATAATCAAAAGGAGGCCGTGCCCTTAGGCTATAGGCATTTTACCAAGGCAACGGGACAACAAATCAAGTCAAAACAATTAGTTTTTCAAATTAAAGCGACACTCGTGCGTTTTTGTAAATCTACAAATTAAAAGGGAGACGGACTTGATTGTAGTCACTGGAAAACAGCTGCACACACGGTCGATATGTGAAAACTCCGCCTTTTATTTAAATTACACATAAAAGATATATAAGAACACGTCAAATGACATGGCGACACAAACATGGCGGGAGTGACAACGACTGTACAGTCACATAAACAGACACAAGGCAAGCTAAACTAAATGATACTAACAATTACACACGTATTTAATAATTGTACAACCTAACCATCATAAACCTATCTTTTAACTGAGCCGCGCTGGGGCCTCATGGGTAATTTGCCTCGGTCCAATGGGGCATGCCCCACTTACCCATGCGCCCCCGTGGCTGCGCTATTCATCTGTATTACGTTACGATAATGTACAATTATTTTAAATATGTCTGTAATTATGTGTGCTATTTAGTTTACCTTGCCCTGTGTCTGTTTATGTGACTGAAAAGTTTTATTTTGTAGATTATTAAAAGAATAATCAAAAGGAGGCCGTGCCCTTAGGCTATAGGCATTTTACCAAGGCAACGGGACAACAAATCAAGACAAAACAATTCGTTTTTCAAATTAAAGCGACACTCGTGCATTTTTGTTCATTTACAAATTAAATAGTGTTAACTTTCTAACCTCTAAAGTTTGTCATTTTGATAAAGTCTGTGCCTTTGTAATGAGTTTTGACATATACAAAACTGTTCTAAACAGGTATAGTGAGAATACATTTCACATTTTCTTCTTTTTATAGAATGACCAATGATAATTATTATCGTTTTTGAAGTATACATGTCCTGAGGACTGTTGTAAGATGACTGGATATAATGTAATAAGAAATATAATTAGTGAACAGTATATGGACTACTCATGGGTTATGTATGGCTTTGTATGTAGACTTTATGGTCTCTTTGGATCAGGAACTTGTGAATGTTTGTCCTAGCCCAAACAGCTTGGTTTATGTGATGGAATTGCTTGAAAGATGTTGGAGGTTGTGATCTTGCTGAAGAGAGTTCATGTCTCTGGTGTGGTGTGCCCATGAGCTTTGGAGAAGTATCTTCTGTGTTGAGACATGGCTGCTTAGAGACATGGGCACGATTTTCAACACAGGTGGCTTTAAAAGTGTCATGAAAGGTGCCAATCATTGTGATTGTAAAAATATGCTTGTGACTCTTTAGCGCATGAGAATGGTCAGTGGTATTGGAAGCCAAACTCTAAAGATGTTGCTGGAGAAATATGCTGCCCTTGCCACCTGTAAATAACGTTACCAGAGTGAAGCACCTGTGTGGTTCTAGACAGCTCACATGGGTTGTGAAGCAGGCGACTCTGAAGGTCACACAGCAGGAATTTGAATTCTTTAAGACTCTAGATTGTGGAATGGAAAGCATAACGGAAGTAGCCTAGCTGCACTACGGAAGAATGATAAGAATAATGTGTTGCAAAGACTAATCAGCTTAATAAATGATTAAACATGTGCATTTTGCTATATTGTGGTTTGCACTGGAGTAAAAGTTGATAGACATATGGGTTCTTAAAAGAATAACAGACATAATTGTGGTTGGTGGAATATGGTAGCACACAGGGTAAACAAGTAGGAGCTTTTAATGATGTTGAATTTACCCATAAAACTCTTATATGAACAGGTGTTATGAGATGGCGACACACACATGGCGGGAGTGACAACGACTGTACAGTCACATAAACAGACACAAGGCAAGCTAAACTAAATGATACTAACAATTACACACGTATTTAATAATTGTACAACCTAACCATCATAAACCTATCTTTTAACTGAGCCGCGCTGGGGCCTCATGGGTAATTTGCCTCGGTCCAATGGGGCATGCCCCACTTACCCATGCGCCCCCGTGGCTGCGCTATTCATCTGTATTACGTTACGATAATGTACAATTATTTTAAATATGTCTGTAATTATGTGTGCTATTTAGTTTACCTTGCCCTGTGTCTGTTTATGTGACTGAAAAGTTTTATTTTGTAGATTATTAAAAGAATAATCAAAAGGAGGCCGTGCCCTTAGGCTATAGGCATTTTACCAAGGCAACGGGACAACAAATCAAGACAAAACAATTCGTTTTTCAAATTAAAGCGACACTCGTGCATTTTTGTTCATTTACAAATTAAATAGTGTTAACTTTCTAACCTCTAAAGTTTGTCATTTTGATAAAGTCTGTGCCTTTGTAATGAGTTTTGACATATACAAAACTGTTCTAAACAGGTATAGTGAGAATACATTTCACATTTTCTTCTTTTTATAGAATGACCAATGATAATTATTATCGTTTTTGAAGTATACGTGTCCTGAGGACTGTTGTAAGATGACTGGATATAATGTAATAAGAAACATAATTAGTGAACAGTATATGGACTATTCATGGGTTATTTATGGCTTTGTATGTAGACTTTATGGTCTCTTTGGATCAGGAACTTGTGAATGTTTGTCCTAGCCCAAACAGCTTGGTTTATGTGATGGAATTGCTTGAAAGATGTTGGAGGCTGTGATCTTGCTGAAGAGAGTTCATGTCTCTGGTGTGGTGTGCCCATGAGCTTTGGAGAAGTATCTTCTGTGTTGAGACATGGCTGCTTAGAGACATGGGCACGATTTTCAACACAGGTGGCTTTAAAAGTGTCATGAAAGGTGCCAATCATTGTGATTGTAAAAATATGCTTGTGACTCTTTAGCGCATGAGAATGGTCAGTGGTATTGGAAGCCAAACTCTAAAGATGTTGCTGGAGAAATATGCTGCCCTTGCCACCTGTAAATAACGTTACCAGAGTGAAGCACCTGTGTGTTTCTAGACAGCTCACATGGGTTGTGAAGCAGGCGACTCTGAAGGTCACACAGCAGGAATTTGAATTCTTTAAGACTCTAGATTGTGGAATGGAAAGCATAACGGAAGTAGCCTAGCTGCACTACGGAAGAATGATAAGAATAATGTATTGCAAAGACTAATCAGCTTAATAAATGATTAAACATGTGCATTTTGCTATATTGTGGTTTGCACTGGAGTAAAAGTTGGTAGACAAGTGCTTTCTTAAAAGGATGGCATACATCATTGTGGTGTGTGGAATATTGCAGCACACATGCTCTATATGCAGGAGCCTTTGCTGATATTCTACTTATGGACTACTCATGGGTTATGTATGGCTTTGTATGTAGACTTTATGGTCTCTTTGGATCAGGAACTTGTGAATGTTTGTCCTAGCCCAAACAGCTTGGTTTATGTGATGGAATTGCTTGAAAGATGTTGGAGGCTGTGATCTTGCTGAAGAGAGTTCATGTCTCTGGTGTGGTGTGCCCATGAGCTTTGGAGAAGTATCTTCTGTGTTGAGACATGGCTGCTTAGAGACATGGGCACGATTTTCAACACAGGTGGCTTTAAAAGTGTCATGAAAGGTGCCAATCATTGTGATTGTAAAAATATGCTTGTGACTCTTTAGCGCATGAGAATGGTCAGTGGTATTGGAAGCCAAACTCTAAAGATGTTGCTGGAGAAATATGCTGCCCTTGCCACCTGTAAATAACGTTACCAGAGTGAAGCACCTGTGTGTTTCTAGACAGCTCACATGGGTTGTGAAGCAGGCGACTCTGAAGGTCACACAGCAGGAATTTGAATTCTTTAAGACTCTAGATTGTGGAATGGAAAGCATAACGGAAGTAGCCTAGCTGCACTACGGAAGAATGATAAGAATAATGTATTGCAAAGACTAATCAGCTTAATAAATGATTAAACATGTGCATTTTGCTATATTGTGGTTTGCACTGGAGTAAAAGTTGGTAGACAAGTGCTTTCTTAAAAGGATGGCATACATCATTGTGGTGTGTGGAATATTGCAGCACACATGCTCTATATGCAGGAGCCTTTGCTGATATTCTACTTATGGACTACTCATGGGTTATGTATGGCTTTGTATGTAGACTTTATGGTCTCTTTGGATCAGGAACTTGTGAATGTTTGTCCTAGCCCAAACAGCTTGGTTTATGTGATGGAATTGCTTGAAAGATGTTGGAGGCTGTGATCTTGCTGAAGAGAGTTCATGTCTCTGGTGTGGTGTGCCCATGAGCTTTGGAGAAGTATCTTCTGTGTTGAGACATGGCTGCTTAGAGACATGGGCACGATTTTCAACACAGGTGGCTTTAAAAGTGTCATGAAAGGTGCCAATCATTGTGATTGTAAAAATATGCTTGTGACTCTTTAGCGCATGAGAATGGTCAGTGGTATTGGAAGCCAAACTCTAAAGATGTTGCTGGAGAAATATGCTGCCCTTGCCACCTGTAAATAACGTTACCAGAGTGAAGCACCTGTGTGTTTCTAGACAGCTCACATGGGTTGTGAAGCAGGCGACTCTGAAGGTCACACAGCAGGAATTTGAATTCTTTAAGACTCTAGATTGTGGAATGGAAAGCATAACGGAAGTAGCCTAGCTGCACTACGGAAGAATGATAAGAATAATGTATTGCAAAGACTAATCAGCTTAATAAATGATTAAACATGTGCATTTTGCTATATTGTGGTTTGCACTGGAGTAAAAGTTGGTAGACAAGTGCTTTCTTAAAAGGATGGCATACATCATTGTGGTGTGTGGAATATTGCAGCACACATGCTCTATATGCAGGAGCCTTTGCTGATATTCTACTTATGGACTACTCATGGGTTATGTATGGCTTTGTATGTAGACTTTATGGTCTCTTTGGATCAGGAACTTGTGAATGTTTGTCCTAGCCCAAACAGCTTGGTTTATGTGATGGAATTGCTTGAAAGATGTTGGAGGCTGTGATCTTGCTGAAGAGAGTTCATGTCTCTGGTGTGGTGTGCCCATGAGCTTTGGAGAAGTATCTTCTGTGTTGAGACATGGCTGCTTAGAGACATGGGCACGATTTTCAACACAGGTGGCTTTAAAAGTGTCATGAAAGGTGCCAATCATTGTGATTGTAAAAATATGCTTGTGACTCTTTAGCGCATGAGAATGGTCAGTGGTATTGGAAGCCAAACTCTAAAGATGTTGCTGGAGAAATATGCTGCCCTTGCCACCTGTAAATAACGTTACCAGAGTGAAGCACCTGTGTGGTTCTAGACAGCTCACATGGGTTGTGAAGCAGGCGACTCTGAAGGTCACACAGCAGGAATTTGAATTCTTTAAGACTCTAGATTGTGGAATGGAAAGCATAACGGAAGTAGCCTAGCTGCACTACGGAAGAATGATAAGAATAATGTATTGCAAAGACTAATCAGCTTAATAAATGATTAAACATGTGCATTTTGCTATATTGTGGTTTGCACTGGAGTAAAAGTTGGTAGACAAGTGCTTTCTTAAAAGGATGGCATACATCATTGTGGTGTGTGGAATATTGCAGCACACATGCTCTATATGCAGGAGCCTTTGCTGATATTCTACTTATGGACTACTCATGGGTTATGTATGGCTTTGTATGTAGACTTTATGGTCTCTTTGGATCAGGAACTTGTGAATGTTTGTCCTAGCCCAAACAGCTTGGTTTATGTGATGGAATTGCTTGAAAGATGTTGGAGGCTGTGATCTTGCTGAAGAGAGTTCATGTCTCTGGTGTGGTGTGCCCATGAGCTTTGGAGAAGTATCTTCTGTGTTGAGACATGGCTGCTTAGAGACATGGGCACGATTTTCAACACAGGTGGCTTTAAAAGTGTCATGAAAGGTGCCAATCATTGTGATTGTAAAAATATGCTTGTGACTCTTTAGCGCATGAGAATGGTCAGTGGTATTGGAAGCCAAACTCTAAAGATGTTGCTGGAGAAATATGCTGCCCTTGCCACCTGTAAATAACGTTACCAGAGTGAAGCACCTGTGTGGTTCTAGACAGCTCACATGGGTTGTGAAGCAGGCGACTCTGAAGGTCACACAGCAGGAATTTGAATTCTTTAAGACTCTAGATTGTGGAATGGAAAGCATAACGGAAGTAGCCTAGCTGCACTACGGAAGAATGATAAGAATAATGTGTTGCAAAGACTAATCAGCTTAATAAATGATTAAACATGTGCATTTTGCTATATTGTGGTTTGCACTGGAGTAAAAGTTGATAGACATATGGGTTCTTAAAAGAATAACAGACATAATTGTGGTTGGTGGAATATGGTAGCACACAGGGTAAACAAGTAGGAGCTTTTAATGATGTTGAATTTACCCATAAAACTCTTATATGAACAGGTGTTATGAGATGGCGACACACACATGGCGGGAGTGACAACGACTGTACAGTCACATAAACAGACACAAGGCAAGCTAAACTAAATGATACTAACAATTACACACGTATTTAATAATTGTACAACCTAACCATCATAAACCTATCTTTTAACTGAGCCGCGCTGGGGCCTCATGGGTAATTTGCCTCGGTCCAATGGGGCATGCCCCACTTACCCATGCGCCCCCGTGGCTGCGCTATTCATCTGTATTACGTTACGATAATGTACAATTATTTTAAATATGTCTGTAATTATGTGTGCTATTTAGTTTACCTTGCCCTGTGTCTGTTTATGTGACTGAAAAGTTTTATTTTGTAGATTATTAAAAGAATAATCAAAAGGAGGCCGTGCCCTTAGGCTATAGGCATTTTACCAAGGCAACGGGACAACAAATCAAGACAAAACAATTCGTTTTTCAAATTAAAGCGACACTCGTGCATTTTTGTTCATTTACAAATTAAATAGTGTTAACTTTCTAACCTCTAAAGTTTGTCATTTTGATAAAGTCTGTGCCTTTGTAATGAGTTTTGACATATACAAAACTGTTCTAAACAGGTATAGTGAGAATACATTTCACATTTTCTTCTTTTTATAGAATGACCAATGATAATTATTATCGTTTTTGAAGTATACATGTCCTGAGGACTGTTGTAAGATGACTGGATATAATGTAATAAGAAATATAATTAGTGAACAGTATATGGACTACTCATGGGTTATGTATGGCTTTGTATGTAGACTTTATGGTCTCTTTGGATCAGGAACTTGTGAATGTTTGTCCTAGCCCAAACAGCTTGGTTTATGTGATGGAATTGCTTGAAAGATGTTGGAGGTTGTGATCTTGCTGAAGAGAGTTCATGTCTCTGGTGTGGTGTGCCCATGAGCTTTGGAGAAGTATCTTCTGTGTTGAGACATGGCTGCTTAGAGACATGGGCACGATTTTCAACACAGGTGGCTTTAAAAGTGTCATGAAAGGTGCCAATCATTGTGATTGTAAAAATATGCTTGTGACTCTTTAGCGCATGAGAATGGTCAGTGGTATTGGAAGCCAAACTCTAAAGATGTTGCTGGAGAAATATGCTGCCCTTGCCACCTGTAAATAACGTTACCAGAGTGAAGCACCTGTGTGGTTCTAGACAGCTCACATGGGTTGTGAAGCAGGCGACTCTGAAGGTCACACAGCAGGAATTTGAATTCTTTAAGACTCTAGATTGTGGAATGGAAAGCATAACGGAAGTAGCCTAGCTGCACTACGGAAGAATGATAAGAATAATGTGTTGCAAAGACTAATCAGCTTAATAAATGATTAAACATGTGCATTTTGCTATATTGTGGTTTGCACTGGAGTAAAAGTTGATAGACATATGGGTTCTTAAAAGAATAACAGACATAATTGTGGTTGGTGGAATATGGTAGCACACAGGGTAAACAAGTAGGAGCTTTTAATGATGTTGAATTTACCCATAAAACTCTTATATGAACAGGTGTTATGAGATGGCGACACACACATGGCGGGAGTGACAACGACTGTACAGTCACATAAACAGACACAAGGCAAGCTAAACTAAATGATACTAACAATTACACACGTATTTAATAATTGTACAACCTAACCATCATAAACCTATCTTTTAACTGAGCCGCGCTGGGGCCTCATGGGTAATTTGCCTCGGTCCAATGGGGCATGCCCCACTTACCCATGCGCCCCCGTGGCTGCGCTATTCATCTGTATTACGTTACGATAATGTACAATTATTTTAAATATGTCTGTAATTATGTGTGCTATTTAGTTTACCTTGCCCTGTGTCTGTTTATGTGACTGAAAAGTTTTATTTTGTAGATTATTAAAAGAATAATCAAAAGGAGGCCGTGCCCTTAGGCTATAGGCATTTTACCAAGGCAACGGGACAACAAATCAAGACAAAACAATTCGTTTTTCAAATTAAAGCGACACTCGTGCATTTTTGTTCATTTACAAATTAAATAGTGTTAACTTTCTAACCTCTAAAGTTTGTCATTTTGATAAAGTCTGTGCCTTTGTAATGAGTTTTGACATATACAAAACTGTTCTAAACAGGTATAGTGAGAATACATTTCACATTTTCTTCTTTTTATAGAATGACCAATGATAATTATTATCGTTTTTGAAGTATACGTGTCCTGAGGACTGTTGTAAGATGACTGGATATAATGTAATAAGAAACATAATTAGTGAACAGTATATGGACTATTCATGGGTTATTTATGGCTTTGTATGTAGACTTTATGGTCTCTTTGGATCAGGAACTTGTGAATGTTTGTCCTAGCCCAAACAGCTTGGTTTATGTGATGGAATTGCTTGAAAGATGTTGGAGGCTGTGATCTTGCTGAAGAGAGTTCATGTCTCTGGTGTGGTGTGCCCATGAGCTTTGGAGAAGTATCTTCTGTGTTGAGACATGGCTGCTTAGAGACATGGGCACGATTTTCAACACAGGTGGCTTTAAAAGTGTCATGAAAGGTGCCAATCATTGTGATTGTAAAAATATGCTTGTGACTCTTTAGCGCATGAGAATGGTCAGTGGTATTGGAAGCCAAACTCTAAAGATGTTGCTGGAGAAATATGCTGCCCTTGCCACCTGTAAATAACGTTACCAGAGTGAAGCACCTGTGTGTTTCTAGACAGCTCACATGGGTTGTGAAGCAGGCGACTCTGAAGGTCACACAGCAGGAATTTGAATTCTTTAAGACTCTAGATTGTGGAATGGAAAGCATAACGGAAGTAGCCTAGCTGCACTACGGAAGAATGATAAGAATAATGTATTGCAAAGACTAATCAGCTTAATAAATGATTAAACATGTGCATTTTGCTATATTGTGGTTTGCACTGGAGTAAAAGTTGGTAGACAAGTGCTTTCTTAAAAGGATGGCATACATCATTGTGGTGTGTGGAATATTGCAGCACACATGCTCTATATGCAGGAGCCTTTGCTGATATTCTACTTATGGACTACTCATGGGTTATGTATGGCTTTGTATGTAGACTTTATGGTCTCTTTGGATCAGGAACTTGTGAATGTTTGTCCTAGCCCAAACAGCTTGGTTTATGTGATGGAATTGCTTGAAAGATGTTGGAGGCTGTGATCTTGCTGAAGAGAGTTCATGTCTCTGGTGTGGTGTGCCCATGAGCTTTGGAGAAGTATCTTCTGTGTTGAGACATGGCTGCTTAGAGACATGGGCACGATTTTCAACACAGGTGGCTTTAAAAGTGTCATGAAAGGTGCCAATCATTGTGATTGTAAAAATATGCTTGTGACTCTTTAGCGCATGAGAATGGTCAGTGGTATTGGAAGCCAAACTCTAAAGATGTTGCTGGAGAAATATGCTGCCCTTGCCACCTGTAAATAACGTTACCAGAGTGAAGCACCTGTGTGGTTCTAGACAGCTCACATGGGTTGTGAAGCAGGCGACTCTGAAGGTCACACAGCAGGAATTTGAATTCTTTAAGACTCTAGATTGTGGAATGGAAAGCATAACGGAAGTAGCCTAGCTGCACTACGGAAGAATGATAAGAATAATGTATTGCAAAGACTAATCAGCTTAATAAATGATTAAACATGTGCATTTTGCTATATTGTGGTTTGCACTGGAGTAAAAGTTGGTAGACAAGTGCTTTCTTAAAAGGATGGCATACATCATTGTGGTGTGTGGAATATTTTGCAGCACACATGCTCTATATGCAGGAGCCTTTGCTGATATTCTACTTATGGACTACTCATGGGTTATGTATGGCTTTGTATGTAGACTTTATGGTCTCTTTGGATCAGGAACTTGTGAATGTTTGTCCTAGCCCAAACAGCTTGGTTTATGTGATGGAATTGCTTGAAAGATGTTGGAGGCTGTGATCTTGCTGAAGAGAGTTCATGTCTCTGGTGTGGTGTGCCCATGAGCTTTGGAGAAGTATCTTCTGTGTTGAGACATGGCTGCTTAGAGACATGGGCACGATTTTCAACACAGGTGGCTTTAAAAGTGTCATGAAAGGTGCCAATCATTGTGATTGTAAAAATATGCTTGTGACTCTTTAGCGCATGAGAATGGTCAGTGGTATTGGAAGCCAAACTCTAAAGATGTTGCTGGAGAAATATGCTGCCCTTGCCACCTGTAAATAACGTTACCAGAGTGAAGCACCTGTGTGGTTCTAGACAGCTCACATGGGTTGTGAAGCAGGCGACTCTGAAGGTCACACAGCAGGAATTTGAATTCTTTAAGACTCTAGATTGTGGAATGGAAAGCATAACGGAAGTAGCCTAGCTGCACTACGGAAGAATGATAAGAATAATGTATTGCAAAGACTAATCAGCTTAATAAATGATTAAACATGTGCATTTTGCTATATTGTGGTTTGCACTGGAGTAAAAGTTGGTAGACAAGTGCTTTCTTAAAAGGATGGCATACATCATTGTGGTGTGTGGAATATTGCAGCACACATGCTCTATATGCAGGAGCCTTTGCTGATATTCTACTTATGGACTACTCATGGGTTATGTATGGCTTTGTATGTAGACTTTATGGTCTCTTTGGATCAGGAACTTGTGAATGTTTGTCCTAGCCCAAACAGCTTGGTTTATGTGATGGAATTGCTTGAAAGATGTTGGAGGCTGTGATCTTGCTGAAGAGAGTTCATGTCTCTGGTGTGGTGTGCCCATGAGCTTTGGAGAAGTATCTTCTGTGTTGAGACATGGCTGCTTAGAGACATGGGCACGATTTTCAACACAGGTGGCTTTAAAAGTGTCATGAAAGGTGCCAATCATTGTGATTGTAAAAATATGCTTGTGACTCTTTAGCGCATGAGAATGGTCAGTGGTATTGGAAGCCAAACTCTAAAGATGTTGCTGGAGAAATATGCTGCCCTTGCCACCTGTAAATAACGTTACCAGAGTGAAGCACCTGTGTGGTTCTAGACAGCTCACATGGGTTGTGAAGCAGGCGACTCTGAAGGTCACACAGCAGGAATTTGAATTCTTTAAGACTCTAGATTGTGGAATGGAAAGCATAACGGAAGTAGCCTAGCTGCACTACGGAAGAATGATAAGAATAATGTGTTGCAAAGACTAATCAGCTTAATAAATGATTAAACATGTGCATTTTGCTATATTGTGGTTTGCACTGGAGTAAAAGTTGATAGACATATGGGTTCTTAAAAGAATAACAGACATAATTGTGGTTGGTGGAATATGGTAGCACACAGGGTAAACAAGTAGGAGCTTTTAATGATGTTGAATTTACCCATAAAACTCTTATATGAACAGGTGTTATGAGATGGCGACACACACATGGCGGGAGTGACAACGACTGTACAGTCACATAAACAGACACAAGGCAAGCTAAACTAAATGATACTAACAATTACACACGTATTTAATAATTGTACAACCTAACCATCATAAAACTATCTTTTAACTGAGCCGCGCTGGGGCCTCATGGGTAATTTGCCTCGGTCCAATGGGGCATTCCCCACTTACCCATGCGCCCCCGTGGCTGCGCTATTCATCTGTATTACGTTACGATAATGTACAATTATTTTAAATATGTCTGTAATTATGTGTGCCATTTAGTTTACCTTGCCCTGTGTCTGTTTATGTTACTGAAATGTTTTATTTTGTAGATTATTAAAAGAATAATCAAAAGGAGGCCGTGCCCTTAGGCTATAGGCATTTTACCAAGGCAACGGGACAACAAATCAAGTCAAAACAATTAGTTTTTCAAATTAAAGCGACACTCGTGCGTTTTTGTAAATCTACAAATTAAAAGGGAGACGGACTTGATTGTAGTCACTGGAAAACAGCTGCACACACGGTCGATATGTGAAAACTCCGCCTTTTATTTAAATTACACATAAAAGATATATAAGAACACGTCAAATGACATGGCGACACAAACATGGCGGGAGTGACAACGACTGTACAGTCACATAAACAGACACAAGGCAAGCTAAACTAAATGATACTAACAATTACACACGTATTTAATAATTGTACAACCTAACCATCATAAACCTATCTTTTAACTGAGCCGCGCTGGGGCCTCATGGGTAATTTGCCTCGGTCCAATGGGGCATGCCCCACTTACCCATGCGCCCCCGTGGCTGCGCTATTCATCTGTATTACGTTACGATAATGTACAATTATTTTAAATATGTCTGTAATTATGTGTGCTATTTAGTTTACCTTGCCCTGTGTCTGTTTATGTGACTGAAAAGTTTTATTTTGTAGATTATTAAAAGAATAATCAAAAGGAGGCCGTTGCCCTTAGGCTATAGGCATTTTACCAAGGCAACGGGACAACAAATCAAGACAAAACAATTCGTTTTTCAAATTAAAGCGACACTCGTGCATTTTTGTTCATTTACAAATTAAATAGTGTTAACTTTCTAACCTCTAAAGTTTGTCATTTTGATAAAGTCTGTGCCTTTGTAATGAGTTTTGACATATACAAAACTGTTCTAAACAGGTATAGTGAGAATACATTTCACATTTTCTTCTTTTTATAGAATGACCAATGATAATTATTATCGTTTTTGAAGTATACGTGTCCTGAGGACTGTTGTAAGATGACTGGATATAATGTAATAAGAAATATAATTAGTGAACAGTATATGGACTATTCATGGGTTATTTATGGCTTTGTATGTAGACTTTATGGTCTCTTTGGATCAGGAACTTGTGAATGTTTGTCCTAGCCCAAACAGCTTGGTTTATGTGATGGAAATTGCTTGAAAGATGTTGGAGGCTGTGATCTTGCTGAAGAGAGTTCATGTCTCTGGTGTGGTGTGCCCATGAGCTTTGGAGAAGTATCTTCTGTGTTGAGACATGGCTGCTTAGAGACATGGGCACGATTTTCAACACAGGTGGCTTTAAAAGTGTCATGAAAGGTGCCAATCATTGTGATTGTAAAAATATGCTTGTGACTCTTTAGCGCATGAGAATGGTCAGTGGTATTGGAAGCCAAACTCTAAAGATGTTGCTGGAGAAATATGCTGCCCTTGCCACCTGTAAATAACGTTACCAGAGTGAAGCACCTGTGTGTTTCTAGACAGCTCACATGGGTTGTGAAGGCAGGCGACTCTGAAGGTCACACAGCAGGAATTTGAATTCTTTAAGACTCTAGATTGTGGAATGGAAAAGCATAACGGAAGTAGCCTAGCTGCACTACGGAAGAATGATAAGAATAATGTATTGCAAAGACTAATCAGCT